>NW_010163241.1:15462-24733 GCF_000695765.1 Mesitornis unicolor | reverse complement strand
GGCGCGGGGGCCGCCCCCCCCCGCCCCCTCCCCCCCCTGCCTCTCGCTCGCCTCCGCCGCCGTTTCCAGATGTTCGTCCCCCTGGCGTCCACACTCCCCCTCCGCTCCCTGGGAGGGCTGAGCATCATCCCAGGGGCTGGCTCTCCCGCTGGCAGGCTGCGGAGGCTGGCTGGGCTGCTCTTCCTCATCGCTGCGGGCCAGCGCGGCCGGCTGCGCGCCCGAGGAATGCGGCTCGCAGTCATCTGCGTCGGAGCATGGGAAGGGGCTGTTCTCGCTCATATTCCGCTGCTTGTCCCAGCGCGTACGGGCTCCCTTCCCGCGCTCAGCTCAGGCTCGGTACTACCTGCAACAGGACAGAAACTACATCATGAGCACCCAGGGGGGCTGTCAGAAAGGTACGGGTTGGTCAAGAGCAGCTGAGAAGGGTGCAGTTTGAAGTGGTGCTCGTCAAAATACCCCCCATCCCTTTCATCCCATCAGAGCAAACGCAAAGAAGGACCACAATGGGGTTTGCTGCTTTTGTAGAAACAGAAATGTGGCACAGCTGTTTTTCCTAGGCTGGCTACCGGGGTGCTATTCCCAAGTATTCCCCACCCACCAAAACCAGGAGAAATAGCAGACAGGTGTGGTTTTTTTATATTTTTTAACAATTCTAAGCAGCTGTGATGTGCCAACCTGTGCGATTCTCCCTGCTGACCTTGCATTTCTGCAGAGCTCCTTGCCTGCAGAGTAACATTTCGTTTCCTGACACACCAATACTACTGAAGGATGTTACAAGTTGCCAGTTAAGGCTCTGGCACAAGTGTCCTCATTGAATACACCCCTGGGATGCTCTCTTTGTAGGGCAAGGACACTGTATTGCACCAAATGGCACAAGTAGCTTTTTGATAAAAAGCCACTTTATTGGTGAACGTGCCCATTGATACAATATTTGCAAGTTTTGGGAGTACCAGCCTTAGCCATGGGCTGTAGCACCATGGTGCAAACCATTGCAAGCCCTGCAGCTGCAATCCAGTGCCACCAGAAATGGTCTCTTCTGGAAGCAGGAGTTCCTGTATGGTGCTCAGGCTGCGCCATGGTAACAGCTGATTTTGGTTTAAAACAATGTCTATCTCCACAGCTAACCAACTACAGCAGGCAGATGGGACCCCTGGGTGCTCCCCCTAATTCTGATCCTAACTCGCGTCTCAAGCAGACCATTTAAACTCCCTGCCTCAGTTTCCCTCTCTATAAACCAGGGATCATCCCTCACCTCTGAGAAGCCATGGGGAAGCCCAGACATCAGCAATGGGCTCTGGGTGCTCTGACTTGCTGAGCTGCAGCGCTCATTAGCAGTTAAAATCACTAATTGCTTGGGCTCTACTAGCTCTTGATAATAAGAGGTGCTAAGCTGCAGCTGCCTCTGCTCTTATAACCCCTCACCCTGTGATGTCAGCAGCTTTTTCCCTGCTGCTGGTTGCTCTGCATCTGGGCAAGAAGCAAGGGAGAGGTGGGATTTGACTCCAAACACCCCTTTGTGTCCTGGGTTCGGGCAGGTCCACATGGGTATGTGTTGAGTAGGTGGCTGAGCAGGACAGATCTCAAGGGGATACCCTTGTCCTGCTCCTCACAGCTGGGAGACGTGATGGGCTGGGGGATTCAGAGCCCTGTATGAGATTGGTTTGGGGAGAAATGCTCCTTGAGACCTGCACATGCCACAGCCATATAAGATGGGGCAGGTCCCTCCTCGAGGCAACGCTGGCATTTTTACCTCTTCTCCACGTGCATCCGTGTGCATCCCCCGCTGTCACAGGGTGCGCAGCATCCCCGCACCTATGGCACTAGGCACAGCCAGGCACTTCCCGCAGATGCACGATCCCTGTCTGTAACAAAGACCCGAAAAAGTGAGACCCAGGCCAGAGAATAGGACCCCCATAATCTCCTGCCACCTCAGTGCTGCTCTGTATTGGGCTGTTTCCCAGACCTGCCCCATGGCCTGTTCTTTGCAGAGCACTGCAAGTGGTTGCAGGTTTGAGGAGAAACTTGACAATAAGCCCACTTAATGTCCCATTTCATCCACCAGATCCATAGAGAAAGACACCTGTGTTACAGAGGGATCTCTCCCACCAGTCCTTCCCCAGCCCCACCAACAAACCAAGAGCCATGTTGGAGGTCTTTGAGCTAACTGCAAGCAGATCTGAGCTATCAAAATCATTGATGGAGCAACATTTCCCTTGCAGAGGATGCTGTACAATGCAGAATGGCAAAGGGACAGTGATGCCTCTCCATGAGGTGACCCCAGGCTGGAGGAGCATGTCTGGGCACCATGGATGGTGTCTTCTGCAGACAACAGCCTGAGATCCTAGACGTGCCACCTGCTTCCCAATGTACTACTTCTCCCATGTATTTGGTTTTCCTGTGCCCTGACAGCAGGGCCAAGCCAAAGCAGCATCTTCAAGGAATTCACCTGCAAAACTACTACGACTCTCCTGAGCATGACCACGCTGTAATCTTGAGTAATACTGAAAACCTAACATGAGCCGAATTTTGACTTTCCCATAGTAAAGGCGCAATACAGACATGCAATGTAGAGCCAAAGCTGAAATCTTTGGAGGAACCTTTCCAGCAAAGCTTTGCTGGCCTTTTTCTTAATATGAGATGAATCATATGGCTTTTTGGAGTCCAATTTTTCAAAACCAGCCAAAGAGTTTGGGCTGCAATTCCCCACCTCCCTGCCATCCATCCAAAAACTTAAGTAGGAACCAGACACCACCCAAGCTAAATTCCAGTCCAATAGCTAAAGCTTGGCACAGCTCTATGCAACCAGAAAACAGGAAGGTAAATGTGGTTAGGAGTCGGGCCTGAGTAAGAAATGTTGGCAAAATTTAGTAAGTGTGATGGCCCATCCATCACTCCTAACTTTAACCAACTTATATTATCAATAACAAAAAAAACCCCATTGCTGTTATTAGGTATAAACTACTGCATTATGCCTACTCTGTTTTATCCTCTGTGAAGTCTAACTGGGACATTTATGGTTTGGAAGAAGGGTTGTAGGAGGCTGAGGAGCCAGCAGTTAAGCCCTTAGGCATGATTTTCCTTGGCCTGGGTTCCCACTGGAGAAGAGGCATCAGGAAAGCCCCAAGAGGCTGCATGCACAGACGATTGCTGAGCAGGAAGACCATCAGCTCCCAGTTTCCAGTGTACTGATGTGAGCAGAGCCAGGAGAGATCCAGGCCTCTCTCAGTCTCCTGATGATGAGAAGCTGGACATGAGCCACCAATGCACATCTGCAGCCCAGAAACCAACCACATCCTGGGCTGCATCACAAGAAGTGTGGCCAGCAGGGCCAGGGAGGGGATTCTGCCCCTCTGTTCTGCTCTGGTCAGACCTGACCTGGAGTGCTGTATCCAGCTTTGGAGTCCCCAGCACAAAAAGGACATTGAAGTGCTGGAGCAGGTCCAGAGGAGGCCACAAAGATGATCCAAGGGCTGGAGCAGCTCTCCTATGGAGACAGCTGAGAGAGTTGGGATTGTTCAGCCTGGAGAAGAGAAGGCTCTGGGGGAACCTTATAGTGACCTTCCAGGACCTGAAAGGTGCCTATAAGAAATCTGGGGAAGAGCTGTTCACTGGGACATGGAGCAATAGGATGAGGGGTAATGGTTTTAAACTAGAAAAGGGGAGATTTAGGTTGGATATTAGGAAAAAGCTCTTCCCCATGCGGTGGTCGATCACTGCACAGGTTGCCCAGAGGTGGTGCAGGCCCCATCCCTGGAGATATTCAAGGCCAGGCTTGATGGGGCTGTGAGCAACCTGATCTGGTACCAATGTCCCTGCCCACTGCAGGGTTGGACTGGGTCAGCTTTAAAGGTCCCTTCCAACCCAACACATTCTGTGATGCTATGACCCCTCTGCGATTTGTGTGTCTCCTGTTGGATCCATGCTGCACTGCACACACATGGATGGAGGCTGTCATGAGCACTTGAAGTCTGCAGGCAAGCTGAGTGTATAACAACCCATGAAAAATTACCCAAGAAGTCACTGGATACTTGATTTATGTTTGTGGTGACAGTCACTTGAAGCACACCCAGGTTATGGGTGGCTGAGACTTCCCAGAAGTTCCTGAGGACCTGGGATGTTGAGTTGTGATGGGCCATGGCTCCATTCCCAACTGCCCATGGTGATGCCTCATACTGAAGACACACAACTGACTTTATACAGCCTAGGCAGCATGTCCTGCATTAGCTGTGGAGTGTCTGTCCCACTCCACAACCCCAGGAGACAGCCATACATGGCAGGACTCATCTGTGAACCTTCCCCAGCTATGAATACATGGGCAAAGGGAAGAGGAGACAGTCTGCAATGCCACAACTTGGACTCAAAGGAAGACAACCGAGGCTGGAACAGCTGGGTGCAACTGTCCACATCTGCCTCCAGCAAACAGCTGGAAGGTTACTAACACTGTACAGAGTGTACAGAGTTAAGATGGACTCTTAACGTCCTTCTGTTTGCTCTGAGAAAACACCAAAGTGCAGCTCAGTCTCTGTCCCAGAGCAGACACGGCTTCAACCAGGCCATTGGGAGAGGACACACTGCAGCACAGGGGGAGTGAGGGGATAGGGGCAGGTATTCAGAGTCCCCCTCTGGGGCTCCGTTCCGCTGCTCCTTTCCACAGCCTGGCAGACAGGAGGATGGGTTGGATGTCAGGCTGATATTCCCCATGTCTCTGCTTGTTTCTTTTTGTTTCTGCTTTGCAAAACGCTTTCTGGCACAGGGGAGGGCTGGAAGGTGATGTCTGGTTTCCCACCAGTGGATTTTCACGCTGCCCTTTCTGCAGGCTCAGGCGTCCTCTCAAGTGACTGCTACATCCCTAGGTTCTAAGGTCTATGTCCCTTTGGACCAGATCAGCTCTGTAAGGCCCATATAAGCAGAAGAACATGGATTCATGCTGGAAAGAGGTCATTATTGCTGTAGGAAAGGCTAAAGGAAGCCAAGGCATCCATGATCCAGTGCCTTTCCATCTCTTCCCCAATGCTGGGGCTTGATGCTTCCACCACAAGATGGGAAAGAGGCAGAAAGTACTGGGAACCCCATCCCCTGCATCCCTCTGATGCTGCCCTTTCTTGCAGGCCACATCCAAGCAAGCCAACACCATTTGCTTCTTTTATCAGAATCCCAGCAACACCAGCCCACCATGTGCCATATGCCCAGTGCCACAGGATTGCAATCCTGGGCAGCCACCAACTCCCTGCTCCAGCCCTGCTCATGGCTCCTGGACCATGAGGAGACAAGGCAGGACTGGTTATGGGGCAAAGGAGAGCAAAAATGCCCCATCATTACTTTGGGACAATGGTTGGATTTGCCGTGGGGCCAGCAAAGCCGGGCTGGCATCCACTGCAGGGAAGCACTGGTCCCGGAGAGGCTGGGCAGAGGCAGCAAAGTTTGCCCTGTTTGTGAGCAGGGTTGGAAACCACACAGCGGCTCTTTCAGGGGCCGGCTCTGGAAGTCTCCCAGCTTTTGTTGAAGCTGAATGGCTGGTGGGAAATGATTTATTTTTAATTTTCTTCCCTGCGTTAGGAACTGGAAAGGCTCCCACTTCAGTTTTGTGTAACCGCTTGGCTGCTGCGACACAGGAAGGCTTGGAGAAGAATCCTGCTGCTCAGTGGAGCATGAGCTTCCCCTCAAGCTCGCACGGAGCTGGGCTCTTCGTGCTGCTTTGCCTCTCTGCTCCGCATCCTGTCCCCTTGAGTTTGGTGGCGATGGGGCAGCAGCTTCTTCATGAGGGCTCTGTCCACTATGAGGATGTCCAGGTGGTGAGCAGGAGGCATGGGGACAACCGCCCCAAGAACCCTTAATCCTGCTCTTTCTAAGTTATTTCCATCCTCAGGACAGGAGACGTCACCCTCACACCTTGTTTGCAGACCACCCTAAAATGCAGACTTCTACAACACTCTCTGAGTCCCAGGACCCAAATCCAGACCATTTCAAAGCAGCTGCAGATTTCTCAAGTTACTGATTTCCGAAAAACACCTTCCACCCTCTTTTTGCAAGAACGAAAAGCAATTTTAGCAGCAGTGTTCATGGCGGGAAGAACTTTTCAGCAGAATTGAGAGAGACGCGACAGGCAGATGTTTCCTGCTTGGCCCTTTTCCTTGACACAACCCGTGCCATGCAGACACGTAGACATCACTGAAATGCAGCTACAGCTGGGCCTCATCCCCGTCTGCCTTACAGCCAGCCCGCTATGCCTGCCTTCTGCTTTTCTTAGAGACGAAAGTACTAATGAGCTGAATCTGTTTTTCTGGGCATCTGGTTTGGGTTTTATAAGAGCTTAAAAAAAATTCCCTGGGTCACTCATGTTGGAAAGAGTCCTTGAGCTCCTTGGGCTAAAAGACCAAGTGACATCCTCTGCTGTGATAAACCACATGCTCCCAGTTCCCATATGAAACGTGCTATTTGATCTACACGCCGTCGATCCCATCCGTAATGTGGCTGGTGAATGGGAATGGATGTGCTTTTATCACCCAGCTCAACAACGAATGTACAAAATGCAGGTGCAACACGTTACCCCGGGCAGAGGGTGTCTGCATGGGCACAGGGAGGTTTCTTTGAGGAGGCAAACACATAGAGAGATGGAAAGATCACAGCCATGGCTCTTCCTTTTGAAGTACGTCTCCTCCCTCTTCTGTCTCTGCTTTGACCTCTGCACTTTCAACACAGCTGAAAATAAAAACCTCTTACCATACTCATTGTGAAAATCCTCATTTACTTCTCCCATGGGCTAGAGGCTTGTTTTTCTACGATTCTGAAGACCTCACTCAGATCACCTTTCAGCCTCTCCTCTCCAGATTGCAGCCCCTGCCTCAGCCTGTTCTCATTAGGCAGCTGCTCCACCCCCTTGAGCATTTTGACTGCCTCTCTCCAGATTTCCTCTATTATTTCTATTATTCTGTTACAGTCTGGAGATGGGGAAAGCGGCACTGCATAGTGGACTCAAGATGGGGCACACTGAGGATTTATGCAGCACCAAACTGATGCCCTCTGTTCTATACACGAGTCTCTGATGACACTGAGCTCTGGCTCACCCACACCATCTCCAGGGCCTCAGAAGTGGGGTTGGGCTGGGGTCTCAGCCAATGATTATTTCAAAGGTGATAATCTAATTATTCTTTCCAAGGATAATGAAGAATGTGGGCAGAGCTTGAGGGATGCTCTGGTCTCCCCTTGCTGTTCCTCTGACTCTGCTACCTTGAACATTATAAAGACCCACCAGAAGAGACCCTCCACTAGTGGAGGGCATCCATGACTACGTTACCCATCCTGTGGAACGACTAAGAGTTGATGTGTGCAACTGCTCAGAGCCCACAGTGTCCTGGTTCAAGGGGAGCTGTGTCCCCTTCCAGTGCCCATGGGTCCATGGAGATGCCCTTCCCTCTGCAGATCCAGATGGGATCCATGTGCCTGGGGTAGTCTAAGAGGGCCCTTAGCAGTTTTGGTTACAATCTCAACTTGTGACTTGAGAAACTCATATCCCATCCTTCAGTTCCCTGCTTTGCAGCAGCCTTTCTAAGGCAAATCATCCAACCTTGTAGTCCCCTTGCTCCTGAAAACATGGGAGAAGAGCAGTGCTCTGTGCCTGGGGAGGGCTGGAGCGAATGAGAGATGCACTTCAGACAGGGAGGGACTGGACACCCACCATGGGCTCAGGTCTGCGTTCAACCCACTCCAACCCACATCCCAAAACCTTGCTGTCCGAGAGGGAACTGGGGTGGACAAGAGCCAGCACGGTGCTGTGGGAGCCCCAGACCTGTGAGGGTCCCCAGGGCCAGCCTGCCCATGCCAGAGCCAGAGTGCCAGCAATCCTGGGTGGGTGCTGCTGCATGCCAGCACCCACTCGGGCTGAAAGAAAACATGGTTCAACAAGGAAATGCTTTATAGAGCCTTTGGGGTACTGATGGTCATTGCCCATGGGCCATAATGTCCCAGCGGTTTCCATTCCAAACAGTTCAAACCGCAGGTTCTATATCCCCCACTTCCAACGTAGAAAAGAGGCTGTGGATAAAGCATATCCCACAGACTAAAATAAACCAGCTCCATGCTAAAAAAAGAGCCTTTGGGTAATCAGAAATCACTGTGCATGGAACATACTTTTTCTTCAAGCCAAATCCTACAGCTCTTTATTTTGAATTTTTATTAGAGTCCCCGGAGCAATTAGTACACATTCGGATCCAAATGACTCCTGAAAAACCTCATCCTGGGGAAACAATGGCAGTTTTTCGCTTATAGAAAACAATAAAACGGAGTTTTAAAATCGTTAATAGCTTTTTTGTTTGCACTCTTTTGCAGCTACTCAAAGGGGGAAAATAAAACAATATACTTGGTATTTTTAATGTATTTTCTTCCTTGCACTGACACCTTGGCCACACAGCACTTTGTGCACTGAGCTTTCCTCCAGCCCCGTGCATGCATCATGCAAACCTGACTGTTCTTCTCACAGGGGAAACTGAGTCACAGTCCCAGGCTCATGGAGGTGAAAGCCTGAACTGCACCATCCCCTGGTGAGGTGGTAGGAGCAACTTAAGCTTCCACCAAAAAAAGGGCCAAAGCATAGGGACGGTGAGTTTATGTGTTCCCCAGAAGTGTGGGCTTGAGAGGGAAGGTCCAGGAGACTGATGGACATGGAACTGAATATCCTCCTATTCTAGAGAGCAATGTTGGGTCCATAATTGTCCTCAGTAGGCCCTGAGACCCCATCTTCAGGCAGTTCAGCATCTCAGATGTCATCTCATTGAGAGCAGGGTGCCTGCCTGGGCAGCCAGTGGGTCCCAGTGCCTCAAACCCTGCACCAGAGCAGAATTAACAGCTCATCATCAGCCTGTGTTGTTCAAGATAGGAGTTTACAGGGTTTCTTAGCTCAGTTCAGAGCTGGCTCCATCCTCTGCCCGTTCGCTTTGGTGCTCGCTTTCTCTTGAGGAGGAGTTTTATAATTCAGGCAGCTGTAAAACTGGGCTTCTGTCCTGGCTGTCTGTAGGTTGTATTATAAAAGCGGGCTGTTTATGGGGCCTTTCCACTCAGTTTCATGCAGCATTGTAATTGAATTTGTTAAAACCCAGCTTTCCCCACAGCCAGGATTACCTTTTATAAAAGTTCACAAGAGCTGTAACTGCCTCTCATAACCCGTGACTGGAAACAGCCATTCCCCCTTCTATTTTTCTCCCTTTTCTTTGATCCTCCCTCCCCACATTCTCCCAGTATCCAAAATAATAAAACAGGGCTGGCAGTTGACTCAGAC
>NW_010163241.1:0-15444 GCF_000695765.1 Mesitornis unicolor | reverse complement strand
TGCTGTCCCATCTACACTAACCCTATGCAATGCCTTGCTGCAAGACCTTAGCAAGATTTCAGACAAAGCCATCCTGCTTGCTCATTAGGAGAAACATCCAGCACGACAGACACCAGTATTGCAGAATGAACTGGAGCTTTGGGAAGGGAGATAAAGTTCCCTTCAAACTCCAACACATTGACGACAGACACCAGTATTGCAGAATGAACTGGAGTTTTGGGAGGGAGGTAAAGTTCCCTTCAAACTCCAACACATTGATAAAACTCACTTGGTGATACAGGAGAAATAATTTCCTGATAGAGGGCTAGTAACACACTAGATCTGTACAGAGATGCTCTGTCTCACTTGGTGATACAGGAGAAATAATTTCCTCATAGAGGGCTAGTAACACACTAGATCTTTACAGAGATGCTCTGCCCAAAGAAGTTGGTAGATGAGCTGTTAGAAGCCCAAGGGACAGGGATCCCAGCAGCACCAGGAGTCCAGATGCACAGAAACGGCTAAGTGCTGGCTTTGGGCTCTGTGGGAGCTCAATGTGGTCTGGAGAGCACTGCAGGGAAGAAGATGTTCAGGCCCAGAAGGCACCAAGCTTAGAAGAGACCGCTGGAGGAGGCCAGAAGACTGTTCAGGAGCACTGAGCCCTCCTTCAGCAAGCAAAGCCTAAAAAGGAATCATTGAGTGTTCACTTTGGACCTATGGTGAGACACCCAAGCCCATCTGTGAGGGAAACAGTTGGGAAACTCTCGCAGCAGTGGGGATTTTCTATTTTCACCCCTGTGAAGGAAAGGAAGAACAGCTTCCCTTCCTCCTCCCAGCCCAGTTAGACAGAGATGTGCACATGTAGCTGGACAACACAGACTCAGCCAAGATCTGCTGACAGGGAACAGGGCTGGGACTGCACTGCCTGACATTACAGGATGTCAGGGCACCAAATGTGGTGTTGCCACTGAAATCAGCAGCTCTGCTTGGGTGTAAAGCTGTTTGCCCAGAGAACCTGCAAAGAACAGCCTGAGGAAAGAAGATCTAATGTGAATTAATGTCATCAGGACCAAATCAAGACATCTGGGAGGCAAACTGGAGACAGCAAGGCACTACAGGGGAACAGATGGGACAGTGCTCTAGGAAAATCATCTCCTCTCAGACCATCAGCATTTTCCCAGTGAATGCTTCACCTATCAGCTCACTGGTTCTGCAGCCCATCATTTTCTCTTTGGTTTAGACCAGAAACTCCCTTTGAAAACTGCAGGAAACATTTCTACAAAAGAAGTGTGGGTAAATGCTCCTTTCCCAAAGGAAAACAGATGATTGCTGACCTTCTGAAAACTGTCTATTTGCTATAGAGCACCAAGGAGGAGGGATGAACTGGTGGCATGAGCATCCTATCTCCTTTCTCCCAGGGTCTTTCCCTCAAGAAGAAAGATCTGGGGCCCACCTACATTTTTGGTTGGTCCCTCACACCCATGTGGTAATGTGCTGCCTGTCTAGCTCCATCACCCAGACTGCAGGGCGCAGAGAGGCAACAAAATGACTGAAAAGATCACAGAATCACAGAATATGAGGGAGTGCGACCCCTGCCACAGCAGGATCACCAGAGCAGTCACACAGGAACACGGCCAGAGCTTTGGGTGTCTCCACACAAGGAGACTCCACAACCTCTCTGGGCAGCCCGGGCCATGCTCCATAACCCTCACACTCACAAAGTTTGGCCTCATCTTAAGCTTGAACCTCCTGTGCTCCAGCTTGGGACCATTGCCCCTTGACCTGGCATTGGCCATCCCAGAGCAGAGCCTGGCTCCTTCCTCCTGACACTGCCCTTTCCCAATGGATCCCCAGGAATGAGGGCACCCCTCAGTCTCCTCTGCTCCAAGCTCAAGAGCCCCAGCTCCCTCAGCCGCTCCTCAGCAGGAGATGCTCCACTCCCTCCATCATCTCTGTGGCTCTGCTGGACTCTTTCAAGCCATTCCCTGTCCTTCCTGAACTGAGGGCCCAGAACCAAACACAATATTCTATAACTGCATATTCATTTCCAGAACTTACAGACTGGGATGGAGACACTAAATAAAAGCAGGATTTCATTGCTCTGTTGGTATGTGGTAAGCTGTCATTATCTTTAACATGGCAACAGGAGATACTAGTCAGAATTTGACTGAAGTTTGAGTAAAGCCCTGTGAGTGGGATTCATCTCACCCAAATGCAGACATCTCCAGCCCCCTGGCCCTCTTCAGAGTCAGCAGAAAGGCTGAATCTGACCTGTATTAGAAATCTGCATTACAGTGAGGAAACTGCACTCTGGCCTGGGACAGCAGCCCCTGCCACCGCTGTTTCTGTTGCAGACACCTACTTTTAGGAAGCGAGCCCCCTGCCCAGGCTGCAACCCCCTCCTCTGCTCGCAGCACTCCTCAGATGTGCTTCAGTTTTTACAGCGCTGCTGACGAGCAAGGAACACGCTTTCCTGAAAGTCGCCTTTTTTCTTCCCACAGCCAGTTCAAAGCAGATCCCGTTCGCATCGCTGGGCTTTCATTTCAACAAAACGGGCACTTCAGGAAGAATTGCTGAGATTTTCTGAGGAAGTTTCTCCATTTTGGAGTAGCTGCTGTCATGACAGCCCCCAGGATCTTCACTTCCCAGCATGACCAAATCGGTTTGACTCAATGTTCTGAAAGGTCTTTTCCAACCTGATTCAATTCTAGAACTGATTTCCCAAAATACGGATGCCTCGAGCGGCATGAAGTGTTGAAACCGAGTTGCTTTGAAAAATGAGCATGTTTCCCAGAAAACACTACTGCAAACCTGATGTAGCCATTTTGCAGCTCCTGTGCAGAGGCTTGGTCTGCCCTTAACAGATGTGCTGGATAGCCATGCCAATAGCAGCACGATTTTCCTGATGAAGCAGTGTAGCTCTAACAGGCATGCTCCTACACTCCCGTAAAGGTGCTCTATAAAGCCAAGGCCATTTCTTCTCCCCAAGGGAATTATAAGAGCAAAAAGCACCGTTAGGTTGACGTAATCGCATCAGGACAATGCACTGTTTAAACC
This sequence comes from Mesitornis unicolor, assembly GCF_000695765.1. Lineage (NCBI taxonomy): Eukaryota > Metazoa > Chordata > Aves > Mesitornithiformes > Mesitornithidae > Mesitornis > Mesitornis unicolor. The sequence continues at coordinate 12,408 of NW_010163241.1, read as the reverse complement.
ATCCATGCTCTGGGATCCAGAGGGTCTCCCCATCTCCAAGACATCCTGCACTAAATCTTGTGACAAGGCTACAGCAGAGTTACTACGCCAGACTGCAGGAGATCATTTTGCCTTTTAGCAGGTTGGGTTTTTTAAAGCACAGACTTCTCAGGGCTTTTCTGCTGCTCCTTAGACATCAGCGCACACAGGCATCAGACAACGATTTTGGGAACTGATGAATTACATCCTGAACTGAGTCTTCACAAAGAGGCCAGAGGGGCTGGCCAGAAATAAATGTGAAATAGAAATAAGACGAAGCAGAGGTTCAGGAGATGAATGCTGTGCAGTCTGGTTCATCGGATGACCCGATGACAGCGGCACAAGAGGAGCAGCAGCTGGGCTGGCTGTGGGAGCCTGCAGCCCGGGATGGCTGTGCAAGCTGCACGTTGTGTGTCCGACACTGGGAATCTCTTTACAGTGTCCAAAATTAAAGGGTCATCAAGGTGCACTGCTCACAGTTTGCTGTCATCTGGAGAGCAGTGGATTCCCTACCACTCTGCTTGAGCTTACAGAAACATCTAGGTCACTAAAGCACAGGTTTCTGCTACGGGATCATTCCTTACATCTGCCAGAAGCTGCTGTAATTTTGTGGCCGCTTTCCTTCCCTCTCGGTCTGGTGGCACTAATAGTAACACCTCTGTGTTTTAGGTGTTGCTGTCACACTGTGATCTTGCTGGCGTGGTGCATGTCCCATCTGGGGCTGTGACTGTGCTCCAGGTCCATCGGTCCCAGCGCAGAGCCACCTCCTCCTGAGGCCACCACAGCTCTGACAACGGGTGTACGAGGGGAACCCAACCCTCCTGAAGTCACATCTGAACACCCAAATCTGCCCTTTCTTGCATGCAAAAATGAAAAGACTGCAGAGGAAGCCTGGAGAATACCAGAGCTCAAAGGCACAGAAGAAGGCAGCTTGAGATAAAAACCTCTTGCTCTTCTATGACAATCCTATGATTTGGGGATAAGGGGTAATGCCCATCCCAGTGTCCCATGCTCAGCCCAGCCCTGCACATTGAAGTCTCAGCCCAGCAGCCCCCACCCCATCCTGGTTCATGGGACCAGGACAGACATGGGCAGGGGTTTGGCTCTGCGCTGTCCCTCTCCACGGCCACCCAGCAACGGCCACTGTCACACCATGGTGAGACCACGGACCAGCAGCATCACACACCCATCCCACCGGTGCCTAGGAGGGAGCTACCAAAGGAAACCACCTCAGCTGCTGCAGCAAATTAATTCTCGCAACGGCCACTGTCACACCATGGTGAGACCATGGACCAGCAGCATCACACACCCATCCCACCAGTGCCTGGGAGGGAGCTACCAAAGGAAACCACTTCAGCTGCTGCAGCAAATTAATTCTTCCTACTTCTGGGAGGAAAAACAACCCTGTGGTTATCTGCTGCCTCAGTTTCCCCAGCTATGCAATGGAGAAAGCTGCCTCCTGGGACTTGGGGAAGAAAAATAGCTTTAATGGTGAGAGAATACCAAAAGACCTGGATAAACAGCCTTGGAAGGACACAGGATTTCCTTTCCTCAAAAGGCAGGTTAACACCCCCAGCTGCAGGCAAACAGCTCCTGCTTCAGCAAGTTCAAGACTCTGGTGAGGAGTGGCTCAAATAGCTGCCCTTGCCTGGTGTTGCTAAATTATAAGATAAATACTCATTAAAACAGCACTTGGCAGAAACCCCATCCTCAATTACAAAAATAATTCCATTTTTTTATGAGGCTGAAGCCTTTGGGGCCTCCTAATCTAATTAAATAAAGCTTTCTCGCTTTCCTCTTGCCTGCTCCCCCAGCTTCTGTTGTACCAGCAAAGACAAATATATATTTTTAATTTAGCAGAATCCCCCTGCCTCGTGTATCCCCTTCTGGCCAGAAACCACCTCTGTTTCCCCCATACCCCCATGCTTGGGCAGGCTGTGTCCATGGCCTGGTTGCTTTTGTTCCTAGAAAGTGCCCAAAATACCAAAGTCCCAGTCCACCTCCATCCACTTGCAGTGCCTGGGCACCTCAGGCAACGTCTGGGTTGGGAGCAGTGATGTGTCCAACACCAGAAAACATCAAGTGGGCATGCACAGAGTGGACAGAGACCTCTGTGGAGGACACAACAGTCAGGTCCTGCTTTGTATAGAGCGGTGTGTGGATACTTCTCCAAGTTGGCCTCAGACCATCCAGCTCTGGACTGGGAGCTGGAGGGAGGTGGGAAGGTACCGCAGGGAACTCTCTCTCCACTCCTATGAGGCTCTTTCTTAAAACCATGTGATTTATTCTTCTTTAAATTGTTCACTGGCCGAAAATTGCAATTATAGGTCAGCTAAATCTTACCTAGATTTGTGCTGCATTTGTGCTGAAACCACGAAAGAGCTGCACTTAAAAAACCGTCCCTGAAGTGTAAAAAAATAAAAGGTCGCAGGAACTGAGCTTTACGCTTTGACTTTGGAGGATGTAAGCAAAAACAGCAAACAAAAATTGAAACCCAAATTTGAACCCCTTCCATTTAGTTTGGTACTACAGCAATTCCCTACAATCTCACAAATTTTTAAGACTTGAACAGAAAAACCAGATTTTGATCATATTTGTTTTTTCATATCAAGAAAATAATAGAGAGGCAACTGCCACACAGGGGAGGAGAAGCTGGAGAGGTGGCTGAGCTCACATCATTTTCCCTGGGTTTTTTAGTATGGTTGGTGAACCATAAGTGGCTCAGTCACCTGGGTCTGATGGAAGTTTTCCTGCTCGATGCTGATCAGGAGAGCTCAGAGGCACATGCTCCAACCCCCAAAAAGCACTGGGATTTACTCTCCTAAGCCACAGAAAGGCCACAGAGAGATGAGGAGCTCAGCTGCATCATCTGGAAGGGAGATACAGGATGGGAAGCGTCTGCACAAGCCACCAAATCCAGCTGTGAGCCCCTCAGTCCAGACAACGCTTTATCCAGAAGATCCCAGAGTGGTCCTGTCCCCCTGTGCTCCCTGCCATGCTCACAACACATTTAAAGCTCAGGGGTCTCGTGATGCTAAGGTGTCTCAGCTGGAGAGCAGGAGCTACAAAACCAGTGGACTAGGGCTTTGCCACAGTGAGGGCTTTGGGAGATGATCCTAGGAACCAAACCACGTTCCATGCTTTAGAAGAAGGCAGAAAATGCTGGGATGAATTCCCTGCCCATCTTACTTGAAAGGAAACCTTGTCCCTTCCCTGAGCCCTGATGAGGTGTCCCAAAGAAGCCAGCAATGACATGGCATCCCACCAACATTACCTTTGTTGGGAACTATTCAGGATACCTCAGAGAATAAGAGGACCTAGGAGGAGATGAAGTAAGGCCTTCCTGAGCTGGTGGCACCACAAAGGTGACCCCCTGACCAGTTTGCACGGAACCCCTCACAGTGGCACTGGGAGGAAGCCTTCAGGTGTGGTCTCCTTCTCTGGATCTCTGTACAAACACAACTCCTTGCCCAGGACATGGAGATCAGCTGTTCCTTCAAACAACCCTACAGCAGACAGCCTGAACAATCTGTCAGTCCTGCCTCCTCCACAGCCACCACTCAGGCCCTCCAAGACCTGCTCACATACCACAGAGATGAAAAACCATGAGGGAAGGATGTGGTGCAACGAGAAGGAGGAAGAAGAAGGAGTGCAGGACATATAAACTCTGATATAAACAGTGGTGGTGAAGAGACAGGTGACAAACTGTGTGTCCAGTGCCAGGTGGAAGCCCAGAGTCCAGAAAAAGCACGAAGAACATAAGAAGGGGCTCAGGCTCAGCTGCACCATCTCTGCTCAGGCTGCCTGCAGCTTCTCATCTTTTTTGCCCTGCCTGGGGCAAGTGATGGAGCACTGGGACTGCTCCAGTGATGGGAGCAGTGTTTGCTCTGAAGAATTGCTAACGTCCCTACCTGGGACTCGAGTAGAGCTAGGTGCTGCCCAGGGTCAGGAAAGACAGGTTATGGACTGCAGGGAAGGACCTCCCTGAGCATCTCAGCCGTTCGTCTCCTGGAGCTCCTGCAGGAAGACAAAGGGAGAGCAGTGAGGATGAAGGGTGAGGTGGTTACTGTCCAGGTTGGACAAGAGCCTCGCCACTGATGAGCCCAGCCTGTCAGCCACCTTCTCAGAGTCACAGATGAAATGAAGGCAGGAGCCAGAATTGACCCTGTCCCTCTCATCTGTGATTCTGAACTGCCACAGAAAAGCATCATGAGGCTCATATGTGGAAGGTACCACTCCTCTGGACCCATCTGACCACTGAGAGCAGGGATGCACTGAGCCTCACATGGGTCCTGTCCCAGCACATCCCTGGCAAAGGCATTGCCCTACTGAAAGGGTGAGTAGGATGAGTTCACCCTGAGCAAATCCGGCAAGGAGTTTTCTCCATGGCAGAGACTTTGTCAACCAGCAGAGCAACCAGCAACCTCAAGAGACGTGGCCATTTAGAGAAGCAGATCACCCACTCCAGTCACTGCTTGTGAGCAACCTCCAGGCAGGCTTTTCCCCCAGCAAGGGTCACTCTGCCCACAGCCAGCACCTTGGTGGCAGCAACAGCTCCCTGCCACCCCAGAGAGCATACTCCGTGCAACGCCATTGACCTGTGTGAGTCACCAGGGCCATGCACAGGCCTTCACAGGCCACACGGCCACACGCAGGCCTTCACAGGCCACACAGACCACACACAAGCCAAGCAGGCCTTTCAATTTCCTTCTGACAACAAGCACCAACTCCAGCTTTGGGTAGAACTACTGACACCGCAGAGGACAACTCCAGAGATGGAGAAGACCCTCCAGACCTCAAAGGAGGCTTTACACTTTCATCACTTTAATGTGGTGCACAACCTGGCAGGCATAGCACATACAAATCATGGCATGGGCTGAAGCTTGTGGCAACACTGGGTGGAGGGATCTTCATCGGTGGAAAATCCCGTGAAGGAAAGGGACAAAAAGGAGTCAGATGATGGGATGGAGGGAAGAGAAGGGATGGGGTTACAGGTTGGAGTCAAGGAAAGTATACAGGGTATTACAGCATGGGAGATGAGCAGCACCAGTGGAGAGAGTGTAAAGACAAGACACATGTAAAGGCTTCACACAGAGCTGGATGCAACCATAAAGAGAAATAAGGTGGGTATCTCCTGTCAAGAACTAAGTATTCAACTCCATGGAAGAGCCATGCAATGGGTCACATAATGACACCAGAGAAGGCTTCATTGCAGTTACTCTGTAGACGGGATCAGAAAAGCATGTCCTCATCTTGGACACCACAGAAGCTGGTGTAAAACTGCTCAGCTCCCTCTTGTGACCCACTGAGTGGCCTCAGCGAAGAGCACCCTTGCTCCATCCACCCAGTCTCCACGAACCAGTACTGCTTCCCATCACCACCACCCTCCCGCTGGATCTGGATCCATCTGGATGTGGAGCTGGGCTGGTGGCCACAGAGAGAGGGGATCCTGTGTCCTCTCCCCAGCGCTGCCGCTATCACATTGGCAATGTCACTTGGCCATGTCAAGCCTCAGTTTCCCCAGAGCGAAATACAGCCACGTTTCAGGGTGGACTGAAGGGTGATAATGTGCTGAGACAGGAGAAAACTCAACATTAATTCAGAACTACTTGGCTCCCAGCCTCCTGGATCCACGGGGATCTCCAGGGAAAACCACCCACTTCAACTCCACTTGTGTCTAACTTTTAGGGGGAAAGAAGAGACAAAATGAGAACCATCCATTTTGTGAATCAGCCATCTCTCCGACTTCCCCTCCGGGCTCGGCCGCCCACTTTCAGACTTTATCCATTGTTTGCTTGGACTTGCACAGGAAAAAATCACGTTAAAGATAATCCTAGCTCAATCACACACTTTGGAGCAGTTGCAATGGACAATTTGACAAGGACATGGGGATTTAGCATATTTATATTACAAAAATATCTAATGACAATATGCTACACTTCTGGCTAAAAACGTTATCTACTGGCATGGGGGGAATTTAAGCCATCATTCTAGCTACTATAATGCAGGCCTGGAACTCCATGCAAATATTACCCCGATCCAACAGCTACAAAGCTCTGTTTATCCTAGTAATTAATTCTCTCTTATGTTTAGTGATACAATTAGAGAAACACTGCCAGTCTGATGGGCTTGTTTCCACCAATGCCTTTTACTATATTTACATCCCCACAATAGGCTTGGTCTTACAGAAAAGGGTGAAATTGCATTTATGGAGACAATGCCACATGCATTCCCAAAGCATTTTATAGATGTAAAGTTAGGCTCCAAATTGCACGTTTATTGTGCGAGCACACAATGAGCTCAGATTAAATATTGACTAAAGCCAGCCTAACACCCAAAATAATGAAGATGAGCACAATAGTGTGATTTACTCCCAGCCGCTAGAGAAATACACATCTGTAACATATAACATGCCCTTCCCACAGATATACTCTTTGTATTCTAGCTAGCCTTAGGCAGGAAAATTTCATTCTCATAAATTATGGATTTTCTTTCCCAACTGCCAACACATTCTTATTACCAGTTGCAAAGGAAAACAAATATAATAATGAAAAACAAATGCCATTCCCCCCCCGATGCAGGGATGAGCAGGTGACTGGCTCCTTGTATCCTCAAAGTTGAGGCAGGAAAATGGAAGATAAACATGGCTAAAATCAGAGAATCCTCTCCCTTTTGTCCCCCAAGGTGTGGGAGCCAGCAGGGGGGTGTGGGCATGGCAGGTATCTTTTTAGAAAGTACTCCCAGCCCTAGCTGTGCTCTGCAAACTATCCGTCCTTCTCACGCCTTCCTCCTCCCCAGACTTGGAGAAGAAATTCAGGGAGACGCGGATGCTAATATAACAATTACGATAATGACACAGTGCTGAACGGGGGCAACGCACACCCCTCACAGCAGCTCGACCTCTAAACCCTCTAATACGGGACTGTTTCGTTCAAGATTAAAAGAAATTGTAACCTAGCACAGACAAAAAGACACAGGAGGCAAGGCAGGATCTCGCTCGGCAGTGGAGCCCCACTCCAGTCCAGATGCAGTCATATCACTTCAGCTTCTCTGTACCATCTCCATGACAACCATGTAATTTGGATGCAATAACCACTGCCGAATTGATCTTAAAATGTAGCTTTGTTATAAAACATAATACTGAACATGTCAGGCTCAGGGTAAAGAAAAGTAGCCCCCTACGAATGAGGACTGGGATTTAAGACCCCCTCCCCTTTTAATTTTCAGCTGCTGAACAGACTTGCTATTCGAATAATTGCACGGATGAGCGGATTTTAAAATCAGTAAGAGCAAACACCATTTGTGTGCGTGTGTACGGCACGCCGTAGTGTAACATCGCAAACGAGACACCACACTGGGAGCCGGAAAAATGTGTCAATGTATATTCGGGGAACGGGCATCTTTCCACATGCACGCACACACACACACACACACACACACACACACATATCAGGGCGACTGGATCTCTAGCAACTGAAGCATACAGCTGATGCATCAAATCATCCTAATACGAATCAAAACTGGCATAACTAAGCAAAATAGGACGGGGGGTCGATGGACCGCATGACAGACAATGAGAGCAGGGGAGCTCGCATTTGCACTTACCCGGCAACGAGCTGTTTATTTTTTTGGTCCCTTCACAAATGCAGCTCCCTTTTCTCTTCAACAATCCATGCAAAATAATCTGCAGTCCCACCGACGGAGGAGTGGCCCCGTCCCTCCCCCTCCACCACCTTCCTAGACCTCCCCGTTATTGGCTTCCTTCTCCCTTCCCTCCTGCGTTCCCTCTCCCTTGCTGGCGATGGTTACACCTCCCAGCCTTCCCCCAAGGTGTCAAGAGACTGCTGGGGCTCCAGCAGGCAGGGTGGGAGGGGACGGGAGAGGGGGAGGAGGCAGGGAGCGATGGTGAATGGACCCGAGGAAAGGATGGAAGAAAAACCCTTGCTGGCAAAGCCCCTGGAGGAGGACACGGCAGAAGCAGACCTGCACTTGGCTGGGAGGTGATGCCGCTCAGGCTGCCACCAAATCCCCAGGTGATGGGGTTTGTCCCCCTCACATGCACCTGCTGAGGGAACAGGTCTGCTTCCTGCCAGCAAATCGCTGCCCTTCAAGCTGAGGCTGGCTTGAAGTTTGGGTTGAAATCCTGCCAAATACTCACACTGTCTTTAACAACCGATGCACTTCCTTACACAGACATACAACCGTGGAAATGCCTGAAGGACCCACCCCAGTGCAGACCCCAGCACTGCAGATTGGCTTGCTCAGTGTTTCAGGGTACTCCCACCTGCTGCAGCCTCATCTTATTGCATTACCTCACATTGCATCGCATTGCATCATCACATTGCACCGCATCCCATCCCACCCCATCCCACCCCATCCCATTCCATCCCATCCCATCCCATCCTATCCCAATGCATTGCATCCCAATGCATTGTGTTGTACCACATCGCATCTCATCGCATCCCATCCCATCCTGACGTATTGTATTCCAATGCATCCCATCCCATCCCACCTCTCCCCACCTCACTCCACTCCACCCCACCCCACCAAGGGACCGAGGTCTCCCACATCTGCATGCAGACAAAGCAGCCCCAGGCTGGACCTTTAGGCCAAGGAAGAAAGGGTTGAGGCTTGATCCAAGACAGTCAATGGTTCCCTGATTCGCTGCAGAAAAGCTCTCCCTAGACCTCTGTGCCTGCTGGAAAGCTTGTTCCAGAGCACACACACCACTGAATAAGCAGATAAATCCCCAGAATCCTGAATTTAAAATATCATTACAATATATAGCCATGCATTCAAAGACCGAAGCACAACCATTAGATGAAATAATGTCCTGGAGCAGCTCAGCAGCACACAGCCGTATCCTCTTCCAGAAGGGATACCCCACAGCACAGCACACAGGGTTGTTTGCCAGGGATAGTATCGGTAATGAACCATGTAATGAGCCACCCTGCAGCTACACTCAGGATCCAACAAATGCAAGTGTGAATGAAGGTTACTCTGGGCTGGAGAGGCACAAGAAATGGATCTGGTGGCCATGGAGAAGGGCAGGAAGCAGCCACACCAATTCAGGTGTGGGACTGGTAACCTCCCTTGGGGTTCCTTTGCCCAAGAGATAGGATTCGCCTTACGCTACCAGAAAGGTCTGTCCTGCTCCTCTCTCTGATCAATTCTAATGTATTTGTAATCAGCCAATTATCAGGTTAGGGTGCATTAACAAAAAAAAATATATTTTTTTAAAAAGTACAATCAATACTCATCAGTCTATGGTACGTTCAGGTCTGAAGGCAAGCAACAAAATCCAGTTTCTGCACGGCCAGTCCTGGGAGGTGACATTTTGCAGCGCGAGAAAATGAGGTTCTAGTTTCTAAGAATACATCCAGTAGCAGGGCTCCAAATAACTGGGTTATCAATCATCCTGCTCCTGGGAAAGAGCAAATCAACAGCTGGATGCAGGGAGAAACCTCCTCTCATCCCTTGAGCAGGGCGGTGTGTTTGTCCTTAGCATTTATGAGGCACTCCTAATGGTGATAGAGTACTAATGTTTTTCCTGGATTGCTGGTAGATCTGTGTTAGATGCCTTGCGTGTGTCATAACATTTTTTTGGAATTAAGAAAACTCCTAAACTACAGCAATTTTGGATAAGCTGTGCAGGTGAAAGTGCCTTGGACGCTGAACATGTAACCCTCACCTGGCTCCTCTTCTCCAGTTGCACCAGTTCCTGCTCCACAACAGCTTCTTTTGGGGTGGCCCATGGTTGGTGCAGGGTCACAGAGCCACTGGGGGACCACAGGGCCATGATGGGTCAGGACATATTGGAAGGGAGATGCTATGGACAGGGAATTGCCAGGATATTTTGCTTTAACAGCTGAAAACCCTTTGGCCTGAGGGATCTGTAAAGCTCGGATGAAATGTGTCCTCTAGTGAAGAAGCTGCCACTTATGTACAGGAGAAAACACCTTCATGCTATCACCTCCCAGCCTGTAGCTGATACTGCTTATGGTGGGTACTGCCAGACCCAGAGGCCATGGCCCACACCCGCAGCCAATACTCCAGGAGGATGAGGAGGAACAAATTATCCTTGGAGATGTGATCAGAAAGTCCGCATCCAGCATCTCTGCGTCAAAGCGGGTGTTGTCTGAGTTACAGGCACACAGGGGAAGACAATCAAGCACTGAACTACACCATCTTGCCCTAAAATAAACTGTCCAGCAGTTAATTAACTCACTGGGGAAATTACTCCAATCCCAATCCCAGGACTTGCATCTAAACACCACGTCTGGTGTTATCCTGCAGCCACTGGCTCTTCTCAGATGACAAAGCCCAGTTACTGTGAGCATTTTTCCCTAGGACGTTTTTCTCCCCATGGGCTGTGACCAAGTCCCTTCACATCCTCCTCCTGGATGCACATTGTAGTGGAACTTGTTTAGCTGCTCCATAGTAGTCTGTAAGAAAGAAGAAGAAATCTTGATGTCCTCTGGAGGTTTTTGATCCCCTGGCCAGCGCAGGCATCTCTGCCCAGGAAATCCCAGCCTGGAATATGGGAGACATCACTCCTGGCCTTTCAGGTTTTGGCAGAAGGCAAGACTGATGCTGCTAGATGATCACTTTACTCACTATCTTCCTGCATGCCAACTTTCGGATGAGTCATTGTCCTTCAAAACACCACCTTCCCTCTGCTGTTCCTGGGTGTGTGAATTCACATTTGTCTTCCTGAGAGCCCATCGTTGACATAAAATCAGCTCCCCAAGCAGACCCAACCACTCTCACCATCTCACTTGTCTTAATTTCACTAACTTTAGGTGTATGAAAACTCTATCCTCTGGGCAGTCCAGCAGGAGTCTGCTACTCTGGCTGCAAGGGGTCTGCAGCTCCTCTTCCACATTTTATTATATTGCAGTGTAACGAGTCTCCCCTTTCTGCCATTCATCATCTCAGCTAAACTAACATAATCCCTTTTTGTCTGACTAATTTAAGCTGCAAGTACATCCCAATGCTCCAGGTACCGATATATATGAAGAGGATTTCTCAGCCACATCTTATGAAACCATTCAATGTAGCTTTTTAGTCCTGCATACTGTAAACCTTTCAGTTTACAGGTTGCTGCCTGGTTGCTACTGGAGCAAGAAGCTTTCCATCACCTCTGTAAGATATGAACCTATCATGTTGCTTTTCTCCAGAACTGTGAATCTTTGGCTGGACCCTTCATTCTTTGCAGTATCAGAACACCTTTACCACCTTTGTCTGAAAACAACAGGCACCATTTATTTTCTTCCTGGCATATATGCATGTAAACACACATACATGCACACTGTCCTGTAGTCCTTAATGCTAGCAAATGTAATTTTCATTGACTGCTCTTTAAAATTAAGCCTTCCAGGTCTCTGCACTACATAACAGCTAATTTATAGCTTTTGTTACCCAATCCCTTCCTTTTTCTATTTGGCTTTTTTATTAGCGTTATAATTTCTGCTTTTCTCTTCCTTAACAATGATAGATCCTTAGCTAAGAATAACTTTGATGACTACAAAATTGTGTGCAAGCTGTGGAGGAGATAGCATCTATCAAAGTTTTCTTAAACAGCCCTCATCTGTAAAGCACATTATTTTGTCTCGGTTTTTCCTCCGATCATTTCTTGCTTGTAATTGTTCTCAGCTTAGAAAAATTGACCACTTTAAAGTGCCTTGCATATGTATTATCTGTTTGGGATTACACTCTGCTCGTAACAAATGCAATTAGGTCATTTAAGCAATCGTTAATTCTGAGTTCAGTACTCAATTCACCTTTATCTGTCGGATTGGGGTCTGATACAGAGTTACACCAAATTCACCGCATCACTTTTGGTAACAGAAAATCACCACCCGTCATTTTGAGAAACATCGGGTCTGCATTATTGGCAGCAGTGTGAGCCCTTCAGCATCTATCCCTGAGGCTGAAAAGCTGTTCTGCGAACATGGATTTCCTTTCGCTTTGCTATGAAGCTGTTTAGGGAAGCCATTTGTCCAGCCCCCAGTTCGATCCCATGGTCGGCAGGGATACATCTGTGCTGGGGCAGAGCAACTCGGACCTGCGCGGAAGAGCAGCCCTTGGCTGTGTATCAGCACGAGCACGTGGATGGAGTCCCAGAAAATGATGATGTGGAGGTGAAAAGACTTATTGGGCTCTGTTCACAAATCCATTCCTTTCATCCAAAGGAAAGCAACTTTCAGAGGTGTGACAACTCTGCTGTCTGGGGGATCCCTAAAGCGCTGCTCTGCCCAAATGCTGTCCCAAGGAGGCAAAGCTCTGCTGCATCTCCAGCGAGCCCCCACAGTGGCACCTCCACAGAATCACAGAATCTGAGGAGTTGGAAAGGACCTGGAAAGCTCCTCCAGTCCAACACCCCTGCCA
>NW_010163240.1:0-4513 GCF_000695765.1 Mesitornis unicolor | reverse complement strand
GTGCGTGCGGGCAGTGAGAGCTGGAGCAGTTCATGTGTGAGGGAAACTGCAGCTGTGGGCAGACCCAGATTGGACTTTTGAGGACTTTTCTCCCCTGTAGAAAGGGGGGGGTCCCATGGAAGCAGAGAGACATTTGGCTGAGGGTTTTTTTTTCCTACTCCTGAGGAGCACATGGTGTAAAACCGATTGCAAACCCCCATTCCCATCCCCCTGTGCCTCAAGGCAAAGTGTGTGTGTGGGGTGGGGGGGGGGGAAGTGAAGAAACCGGGAACAAATCTGAGCCCAGGAAAAAGGGAGGGATGGGGGAAGGTGTTTTGACTTTAAGATCTGGTTGTATCTCCCATTGTTCTACTCTGATGTTGGTAACAAATTAAATTTGTTTTGTTTTTATTCCTTATGATGAGTCTGTCTTTTGCCTGTGACCTGTTTAAGTGGTGAGAAGCCCTCCCAGTCCTTATTTCGACTAGCCCTTTTTGGGGCATCATGGCGCTCAGTTATGTGCTGGGCCTAAACTGCGACTTTCATTTACAGTTAACAGATCAATTAACAAGAAGCAGAAACATTCATCCACTTCCCACTGAAATTTTCCTCTACTCAAGTATCCAGGTCTTAATTACCATGAACCTGTTTGTATTTCTATTTAAAACACCTTTCTCAGTAACACTCCTAACATCCCATGATAATCACACAATTTATATATAAATATCTTCTAATCATGAAAAAAAAATAAAATCAGCAGATCCCAACTAGTTTTGCTGACTAAGATCCACCCAGAAAAGCATTAATGAGCAAGGCTTGTGTCTAGTCACTGCATTTCCTTTGTTGGCCGTTCCCACCCAGTTGTGGAGGAAACAGTCTGAGAGGAACTCACATTTTCTGCTTTACTGAACTAATCCCACTTCCATAAACCAAGAAATGCATCTCTCGTATCATTGACAATTCTTTTCTCTACCACCAGAGCAGAGATGGAAAGTTTTCACTTTATTCATTTATTAACCAAAAAAACCCATCAATAGCAACCCAGCAAAAAATCCAGGATCATCTCTCCAATTACTGAAGCTAGAGCTGTATTTCCAGTATTTACACGAAGATGTCCTCACCCTCTGTACAAAGCTCAGATTTATTCTGAGTGTAACAAGCAATATTTACCACAATTCAACAAATTGTAAAAAACAATGGCAAGTTGCCACTTCGAGATGAGTTATGAGTCAGGCTCACCACACAGAACCCAACTTTCAGTGATGTCAAGTAGGTTTAATTCAGTAGCAGCTTTAAGTAGGTTTTTTTTATTTTCTAAAAAAGCCTAGCTGGGGGCTGCTGTGCCTGCCACTCCTCTAAACAATCCACTTGTTCAGTATATTCTATCAAGTGGAGGACAGAACATAATGAACTGCATACACTTTCACAAGATTATAGGGACAGACAAATGAGGAACCAAAAAGATACGGTAACATAAAGCTCTTCATTGCATGTAAGCAAAAGATAAGTCCTCATTTCTAGCCTCTCATAATATATACTATTATTTGCATGACAATAGTGGTTTAAATTTGAAAAGAAATGGAGTCTCCACTGTATCAAAAACTGAAGAGACATCCTGTGTCAAAGCTAGATTAAGGTTCACAAATGAACACTCATGCCACTTGGCATGCAACCATCTTCAAAGCAATATGCAAGTCCTACTTGAATAACCAAATATTTCCTCCCTATAAGTAGGGCAGTTCAGCCTCAAGAGCGACAGCTGCCACAGGTGAGGCTGGGAGGTGTTATGTTTTAAGGTAGGTCCAGCTGCGTGAGAGAGAAAGGTCACAAAAATTAGAGGGAGAGACAAGTGGAAAAATTGCCAGAGAACTCACTGGAAGAAAGGACTCAGGAATATTCAGGTTTCTTGATTCCTTCAAGAATCAGCTGCGTGACCACTGCAACCTCAAAATGGTCATTTAATTCTAAAAGCCAGAGGCACTTAGCTTCAGCGAGGGATTGCAGAGATAACATCACTTGCACAAATTCATTTTTACAACGAGAACTGGCACCTGATGCCTTAATTTCTCATGATGGCTTTAAAAATTAGATCTCACCAACCTCTCTGCATCCTCTCATTGATACAATTTCTTTCAACTCCATCATCTTCTTCCCACATGGCACGATCTCCTCATGGTTTCAACAAGTCTCTTCAAATTTCTCACAGGCAGCTACAAATCATGGTTTGTCACTGCAATATTTAACACAATGCACTTGCAACCCCTCCTATACGTTCAACATCCAAAAAGCAACTGATTTGTCAACTGTTTCACTGATTTGTCATTTCCTCTCTACTCCTTCAAACATCAACTGCCATTCTAATTCCTTGTCAGCTTTTGCTGATGTACTGTCTAGCTTCTTTCGGCCGATTACTTTGCATTTATCTTTTAAGCACTAAGCTATTTGGCAGTAAGGAGGCATAGCAAATGCCAGGAAACTCTTTCTCTGACTTGCAAAAAAACCTCCAATTGCTCAAAGTTCTGTATTTTTAATTACAATGGTATACAAATTACATCTGCACTAAGTGAGAAGCTTCTGAGCGAGTTCAGAACTGGAGACAATGACAAGTCTCAGAAATGGAGGTATGACAGATATAATTCCTATTGTAAACTGACAAGTCATTTGAGTAAATCTGATCTGCATGTGACAGACTATCGTACCTTTTCATGATAACTTTCAGATAATATCCTACTGCAAGGCTGCACTATCACAACCCTGCCTCATCACTTGCCCAGTCTTCTGTCGGTCAGTCACTGATACACACGCACACAAACTGGCAGGAAAAACCAACCCCAACCATGCAATAGAGCTAGAGATCAGTAAGTTCCTACATTTATATAGCATTATTTAAATGTCTCCATAAAAAGTCAATTATAGATCTGGCAAACATTACTGACCTCAGAACAAAGAGCTGTGCAGCAATAAAAACGTTTTTCTAAACATAATTCCCAGAAATCCATATTATAAAGACACTGCGACAAAAGCTGAAGTTAGATTATTTTTTTAAAAAGGTTCTAGTCTTTACCATGCATTTGAAATCTCCTGTCTACCCATTCTTCCTCACTATAAAAATTTAATCCCTTTGTGAGTGCTTATTTCCATATCAATACTCTTTCACACAACAGCAATGCAAGAAAACAAACTTCAGGAACGCATTGGAAAGTTTCTTGAAATCGGTTACTTTCTGCATGCTTTGGAAACCCTTCTGATAAATGCCTTTTCTATAATTCCCTTAAGAAATACTTTGTTGAAATAGTATTGGGACAGAATGTTTGTTTCTACAATTGGCAATAAAATTATGCAAGTAACTTACCTAAAAAAAATAAACCCTGAACATTTAAAGCACTTTCCTAGTGAGAAAATGCAAGTAAGCATCTATAGTGCAGGAGATTTTTGTCATTCTCGTAACAAATTTCAAGTTTTTATAAGGTTAAGACTATCTTACAGAAAAGGTTTCTCAAGTAAGGAAAATACCTTTGACATCAGGATGATTTTAATTTTGCTACTCATTCAAAACAATACGTGTAAAGTCATATAGTCTTAAATTTAACTTGCAGCTATTAATTCCATAGCTTTTGATATCCAAATGTAAACAGAAGAACAATCAAATCTTGTGTCAAGACAAAGACTTCTCTGGTTAGTCTAATGCAAATAATTTTTGTACTTTCAGGAAAGTTTCCTGGGCTAGAACTAAAACCACTTATTTTCTGTCTGTAAAGCTGCAGCATACCCACATACACAGGGTAGAGGGGATGACTGATTACCCAGCCTGACCCATATAGCATCAGCCACCTATCCGCTGGTAAAAAGGAGCACAAATAGGAATTCAAATTACATAATGGTTATCAAGTCTTGTTTTGGAGACTGCCAGTAGGAAAAGCATCACTGCATCTGTTGTCCCACATGGTAGTAATACACACAGTAAGTCTGTATAACTTTCTACTGTAGCAGACACTTGGATTTTGCTATGCTTTTGTAGGCTAGACCTTGTAAGCTAAGAACCTATAATAATTCTGATTAAGCTGTTATTTGATAAACATATCCTTTAAAAAAGGTAAACAAATGCAGAACCTACATTCATTTTCAGACTCTAACCTCTTTTCAGTGTGCTAGCAATCCTTTCTGATTATTCAGTCACCTCCAACAGAGGTGAGGCCATCCCCATGGGTTCGAAAACAAGCCTGCAAGGAAGAAGACGACCGGCCTGGCTGAACAGAGTGCTCTGGCTCAAGCTTAGAAAAAAAGAGGAGAGTTTCTGGTCTTTGGAAGAAGGGGCAGGCAACTCAGGAGGAGTACAGGGCTACTGTGAGGCTGTGCAGGGAGAAAATTAGAAGGGCCAAAGCACAGCTGGAACTTAATCTGACTAGTGCTGTTAAAGACAATAAAAAGGGTTTCTATAAATACATGGGCAACAAAAGGAAAACTAAAGAGAGTCTCTCCCCTCTAGTAGACGTGGGTGATCGCTACCAGGGATGAGGAAAAGGCTGAGGTACTT
>NW_010163239.1:0-355 GCF_000695765.1 Mesitornis unicolor | reverse complement strand
GGCCTTCCACAAGCAGAGACTGAACTTTAAAAAATTCTTATTATGGAGTCAGATAGTTAAAGCCCTAAAGGCTATATTTAAACTATTAAATTTACATTTAGAATTAATACCTAGTAGAATTGTTATCTTATAAAAAAAAAGGGGGGAATTGTGGATGCAGACATGCAGTAGCAAAAACTTCTCTGGCTTCTCTCTTGTCCTGTGTGAAACTGTGTGAAAAAAGAACACCTGCGGATTGTTTATGGTATAGTAGAAAAATATTCTCAGGATGGATATTTTAGTATTTCAGCCAATCACCCCAGGCGGGGTGGCTGACCTCTTGACCAATTAGGCTATGAAGAAAAAAGTCTATAAA
>NW_010163238.1:25358-67983 GCF_000695765.1 Mesitornis unicolor | reverse complement strand
TAATTCCTGGGTTAAAACTTGCCCGTGATAATCAAGCTCAACAAATTGCCACAGATACTTTTGCCTTCGAGTGACCCTGACTAAGTTGGCTTCCTTATAAAACTGAGTAGTTCCATTCCAAGTAGGTAGCAAAGCTCTGGGCAGCAGCTCAGGTCCAGGTGTGTCCCTCAGTCTTTGCTAAGATTTGCGTGGTCTTGAGCTAGGCTTTTGATCCACTTTATTCATCAGCTCCCTGTTTGCAAACTGTTGAAACATTTCCCAAAATAAAATGTAGCAATGACTGAGGTACTTGATACTCCTCAGCAGGGAGAGGCAAAGTAGCCAGTTCAAGAAAAAAAATGAAAATCCAATGACCAAATGACTAAAGTCTGCTTTTTGTCAAAGCGTAAATATTGCCTTTTATTCTTCCACTTAATTTAATGAAAAGGAAATATTAAACTGGGTAAAACACAGTTATGATCTAGTAGGTGTACCAACTCGAAAGCTGACCTGTGTGCCTTAGGACTCTCCTTATTAGTTTTGGAGAGTTTGAATTCCTGTCATCTTAAAGTGTCTTAAGCTGAATGGGTCTTGTTTAAGACCAGGTTGGTTTGTTTTTCAGAGACTGAAATTCAAAAGGATAACTAAAGTGTTGATACAGACCTTTCAGTGGATCTAAACATATTATATATATAAATACTAGAGTCATGTACAACCTACTTAGTGAGGCACCTGTCATGTGCTGCAAAAAGTGTTTAGTTTCAATATATACTAAAAATTATTTCAAATGTTACATTACAAATATATGATAGAGACTGAAGAGGAATTAGTTGATGGCATGGTAGTAAACTTGGAAATAATACAGGATTCTCGTTCAGAAGCAGTTACGAACAAGGAGAAGAACAACCCTGTTCAGAGATTTTAATGAGTCATGGATTTTATCATAAATGAATAGTAATGAGTTCCACTTGAAGTATGTCCTTTTTGATGTTTTTTATGATTAAAACTGTTTGGGTGGTCTGTCTTACATCGGGTTCTCTTGCTGTGCAAAGAGAGTTCCTTTTTAGGGGGGGTGTGTGTGTGTTTGGGGGGGGTGGGGGAGTGGATGAGTTTTGTTTGTTTGGTGTTTTTGTTTGTTTTTCTGTGCTTGTTTTTTTCCTCCAAAGAGGAGGAATTTGTGTTTATATCATCTGAGGAATGCAAAACACTGGAGTTTGCAGTTTTATCTATATAGTACTGCCTGTCCAGCAACTGCTGCTGAAAGCTGAGACTCCCCACATAATCCTTTTTGAAGTTGGTTTTTTTTTCTGATCTATTAATAGGACAAAATACTAAAATGCTTAAATACTCGTCATGGGTGACTGGGCTGCTTTTGAACTGAAAACAAAAGCTGCCTACTGAGGTGATTTTTTCTTTTTCTTAAAGGCTAATCCCAGGTGTGTTAAATATGGACTTCTTTCCTTCTTTCATACTCCTAACCAGGATATACCCAGTGGGACCAATATCTCTTTTGTGGTCAATGCTGCAAACTATTCTGTGGAAAGAATGCAGTTTATGCTAATGCGATGTCCTCTCTGTTCTTAGAAATTATGATGATCCTGTAAGTTTTGGGAAAATTGGGAGAAATAGATAAAGTATACCCAGGTGGAGGCCTCCCATCAGGAAAGGCTTGGGAAAGCCAGACAAAATCAGCTCCTACACACTCAGCTCAGTGGTGGCTCTCAGTCCTGGCAGCACAGCTAAGGCAGTGCTGCAGTAGTGCCTGTGTGCCAGAGCACTGCTTTATTTTTGTCCAGTGATTATCAGGCAGGTTGTCCAAAAGGAGCTAGGGATTATGGGGCAAACCACACAGAGCTGTAGGAAACCAGACTTTGTCAGTTGTGTTGTAGGCAGATCAAACTTGCTCATCTCTTCTGCAGGTTTTCTCTAAGAAGCCTTAAAGCAGCTCTTGTCAGTTTGAAATACAGTAGTTTTGAACAGTCTTGCTGAGCTTTAGGTGTTTCACCAGATGCTGTCTGCTGCCGGTGACTGCTTTGCTTTAGAAATGCCTTCTAGGCAAGGAATAAACATGGGAAATTTGCTTATCTGAAACACTGTTAATCTATGAATAAACTGGAAACAGCTGCGTTAATTTGAAATGTTATTTCTAAGCCCCTGAACTTGGAGATTTTTTATTTTTTTAAAGTAAATGTAAAAATCTTCTGGTCTTGAGAAATCTCATTATTAACAAGAAAGTTTCAGGTAGTCGGGATGATGAAAGATAACTTAATTTACAAGGAGAGAAGGCTGGTACAGAGAAGCCTTACAAACCCTAGTGCAAATGCAGTGGTATTGTAATTGAAAATGAAAAGATCACAATAAAAGACAAAGCAATCCTCCACCCAGGCAAAAATCCCCTAAAATATTGTCTGCAGTGTTGGGTAACAAAAACGGTAATATTATGCAAGGGGCGAAAGAGTCAGAAAGTGAAAGGGCTACAAGCAAAAACTGAGAAAGGACTTGCCACCCTGTGTGCAGGCAGGTTTGGGTTGTGTTGTG
Organism: Mesitornis unicolor; assembly: GCF_000695765.1. NCBI lineage: Eukaryota > Metazoa > Chordata > Aves > Mesitornithiformes > Mesitornithidae > Mesitornis > Mesitornis unicolor. The sequence goes on along the minus strand of NW_010163238.1, from coordinate 65,466 downwards.
GTTTTGTTGTTGTTGTTTTGTTTTTGTTTGTTTGGGTTTGTTTTTATTAATAGGGTGCCACTAATTACCAACATGAAGACGCTAGTTTCAGGACTTAGACAAATTTCGTTGAGGTAAGCCTGCTAGAGAAGGATATAATGCAGAAATGTCGAGTAAGGACTAAGAAATAAGCAGAGGTAGAAGGGCGAGAGGAGCAGTAGAAGAGCAGGGGTCACTGGGGGATTAGGGACCCACAGCTGTGGTGAGAGAAGGGAGTGGTGTGTGGGTTGGGGAGCACTGGGCTGTGGTGAACTGCAGTTCCCAGCTATATCCTCCTGGATAATGAAGGCATTAGGGAAGGATAAGTATGAAGTCACTTTAAACATCAGTTGCTATACCGTGCTTGTCTGGTACTTGTTTATTCCTTTCCACGGTACTTATTTTACGTCAGCTTTTCTTTTTTACAGTACTTTTTAGTCTTTCAAGTGGAGTGCGTATTCAGCAAATAAAAAGCAAACTGTTTGCCAGTTTAGTAGCCTTTCAGCTGTTCTGGTTTTGAAACCTGAAGGAGTACACAATGGAAAAACATCCTTGAAATAGTTTACCTATGACAAAAAAGCTTTTCCCAGAACGAAAATACAGACTCTTCCTGAGTACCATGTTGCAGTACTTGTCTTCCCTCCCTCTGCATTTTTCCACGCCTGCCCACCCCCCGCCAGAAGATAATAGATTTGGCTCTGGAAACTCACTTCCAATGAGGGTGGAGTGAAATTATTTTTGCTGCTTTCTGACAAAATGAAACAAAATGTGTCAAAATCGTACAATTCTTGTTGACCCAAATGCTTGTACTAAAATTTGTTTCTAATGTTTTTGCAGCTGATACTTTGTTTTGCCTGTATACCAATGACTGTGTGTGTGTGAACTCCTTGGAGCGATGCCAAGGACTGGAGACTGGGACAGTAGCAGCTTTTATGAGGTCTTTTTGATGTCACTGAAATGAGAGAAACACCAGAAGTGTCTCACATGACTGTCTGCAGGGCAGAAACATCTTGTGAAGTTTGCAAGTTGCTGGGTAAGGGGTTAATTGAGAGATTTTTTTGCTTAAAAAGCATTTTATTTATTTTTCTAGCTATATTGTAACTTAAGTGTCTTCTGTCAGGAACTCCTAATTAGTGGTCTGTTGGTGCTCTTTAGTTCCATGTTTGTGACTCAGTTTGAGGCTACTTTGATTTATTCCTTTTCCCTAAAAGAGTGAAAAAAAGTCCCCTAAACTCAAAAGAAAACCCCTCAAAATTATTTGTTAGTAGTATTCACTGCAACTTACAAAATTTGAAATGGTACCAGAAGAGTATGTAGTATTTGAAGGGATATGATCAACCTAAAACAAGCACTCTGAAAATGTTGTGCTGTTAGTTTTTTGAATAGCCTCCATCTTCACGTAGGTCAGAGATGCACATCTCCAAACTTCTTGTTTGCATGAGTAGCAGCTCTGCTGCATGTGGACGTTTCCAGGCTTTCAGGAGTAGCAACCTGTTACTGTTCACCCACTCAGGCTAGGGAAGGTGGATTGTAAAGTTGGAGCCGTTACAAGCTTGTTGCTCAGTGTCCCTGTCAGGCTGACAGCGTTCGTCTGAGAGAGCTTCTTGGAATTCCCAGGGACAGCTCTAACATGGGGACTCCTTTGAGTTCACAGTAAGCCCATGAAAAAAAAGTGTGGGCTTCAGCTCTTTCCCCCTTATGTTTTAGTCATGCTAAATCATTTTGACTTACTACAGTTATTTGCCATATGCTGAGGAGGGGAGGCATAGGTGTCTGAATCCATACCCCCTTGGATTTAAAAATATTTGTGCCTGCTAGTTCTTGCAAGATTGGAAAGACACTGCTGAGAGCGTTGCCAAGTCACCAGAGGCTTTGCAATTTGGTGCTCCAGCTCTCATCAGAGCATTTTCCTGCCTGATCCCACTAACAGGGCTCTTGCTGAATGGCAGTCCACCAGAGAGGACTTTGTGCTGAATTCCTCTGTTGTCTGAAGTTACTGGCTTGTTGGTACAAGTTTAAATCCTGGGGATTTCAGTAGTATAATTTATAATGATTTTTAATGGTATGAGCAGCGTTAGCACCACCTAACCTTGTCCTTGTGATGCTGGGTAGGTGATGTACAGAGAACCTCACAGCTGAAGTATACATGAAGCAATGAAAGGTGAATAAAGCATGTGGAGAGTGTTAAGGCAGTGCTGGAGTATGTGGCTCTTTGTTTTTCTTTGTGATTTGAGGGTTAAGGAGAAAGTATCCAGACAGGTACTTGTCAGCTCCTTAGGGTTTCACATCGCCTTTTCATGTTTGTACCTTGATCCTAAAACCAGTAGTTATAAACCAGCTAAGGCTTCAGACAAGGAGTTTGCTTTTCTTAAGATCCATGCATGGCAGTCTCAGAATCATTGACCTCTCATGGGATATGTGCATTGAAAATTGCTGAGCTAGGCAGTTGCTGTGGAGATCAAAGAAACTGAAGACGTTTAAAGGAGGGCAATGGAAGTGCAGCTCAACTAGCATACTGATTAAACGGAGAATTTACTGTGCAATTACTGTGCTACATTCACTTTTGTTACTGCTCTCTTATTGTTTGTAGCTTCTTAACTAAGATATGACAGTAGCTTATCTTTCAGGCTTCTGCAGGCCAGTTAATTATTTTTCTAGGTGAATTTAACCATCTCCTAAACAAAGCTGAAAGTGCAGTGTCAGGCAGTGATTCCTACTCTGTAAGCTGTGGAGTAGAGACAGTATGACATGGCAGCATTGCTGCTGACAAGGCATGGCGAAGGTTGACACTGCTCTTTTGATCCCCAAGTTTGGGAACCCTTTGTCTAAGCTATGGCAAGCTACAGGTGAAAGAGTTTGTAAAGGAAAACTGCTTGTCTTTACTCAAGTTGTTATCAAATAATATTGTCTTTGTATTATACAGACAGTGCCTAATAAATCTCTAAAGAACTGGCTACAAAGGCACAGGAAAGAGTTTTTTAGAAAGCATTTAGAACTTAACAGTTCTGTTTTTAAAGCATTAACCTTGATGATTGGTTTCTAAAGTGTATTTGTGAGAATATATAATACATTAATTAATCAAATGCTTGCTTGTCATAGGTTTAGATTAAATGTATTTCTCCCAGTGGTGCATCTGAGTTTATTTCAGAGTGTTTCATCATGTGGTAGGAGTTCTGCTTTGCTGAACTTGCAATAGGTAGCTGAATAGCTCCCATTTCTGTGATACTGTGAGTGTTGATTCATTTAAGTATTAAAAAAAATACTTCAACAAAAATCAAATGTAACTCAAAAAGTAACTTATCCAGAGCGGACTGAAATAAAATCCAGCCAGGGTTCTGAAGTGGGAGTGTGTAGCTGTGCCTCTGTGTGTGCATGTGCATACACTTGCACACATATTTCAAAGTGCATCCTTCCAGTTGCATGATTTATGGTCATATTTTCGAGTTTGGCCAAGGTTAGATGACAGTCTTGAACTTCGTGAGTCTTACTCCTCTGACTGATAGGATCAGAAATGCAATAAGGTATGGACACTTACTCCCCTGAGAGGTAAAGTCTTTTGTTGCACATAGAACAACCTATGAATGAGGTTGGAAATAGGAGCGAGCATAGTCTATCCGTATTCTTTAGGTAGTGCCCTTTTTTATGGGATCTTTGAATAATGTTGGAATGTTGGCAAAATGAAATATCTGACAGAGTTGTTGTATTTGTACTGTGTCATGAAAATGAGAAAATTTACGTGGCCCATTTTATTTTCAGGTTTGCTATAAACTGCCTGCCGTAGCTATAATGACACCAGCCGTCAGAGAGGCAGCAACAAAAGGTCATGGTATCCACTTGTCACCTTCTTTGTCCTCTAGAGCTATGGAGTCTGATACAGCTTTGTGCATGGAAAATTCCAGAGCAGTGGAAGAGAAGATAAAAGAGGACTCCAGCGCACAGATTACTTGCTCAGTCCTGGGGTTCCGCAATGCTGGACCCAACCTCAGGAATGATATCTTCAGCGTGCAGCACTTTGGTTCTCCACCATCCTCTAAGCACTATCAGTCTGTCTTGTTAATGAGTACAAATTCTGCGTTTAGCAACAAAACCAGTAAGCAAATGAAAGCGGCACAGCCTGACTGCTCCAAGATGAGAAATTCGTTACACAATGGTGCTGACACATCATTTGGGCAGATCAGCCATTCGGAACCTGAGGAACAGGTCAAAGGGGAAATGTTTTCAGAGACCACATCTCCAAATTTAGCAGAAACACAGACACTTTTGGATTCAAATGTAACTGAATCCAGTAATGCAGAAGAACTGCAGCTTTTAAATGGTAAATGGTACAAGAAGAATGGTTTTTTGGGTAGGGCTTTGGAAGTCTGCACTGAAACAATAAAAGGGAATTTATTACACCAAATTCTTCAAGGGCCTTCAGAAGGGATTTTCAGCTGCACCCCGGAGGAGGTGTATACTCGCTTGCTCCAGTGTGTCACTAAGCAACAAATGGAAATCAGTCGTGCCAAAAGGACTCAGAAGCGTTTACAAATGCTCCTGGCAAAGCATGTTATCAAACACTGTGATCAGCAGCTGAAATGCTTCGTGAAACATCAGCTACAAAGAATGAAGGTTTTCCATGAGCCAACCAGGTTGTTGAGCAGTAGCTCCCTCAGGTGCACTGAAGGTTGGCCAGAAAACACCAAAACTGCTTTGGAGAGTGGATCAGGTGCGGATGTACAGAACGGAGTTAGCATTGCACCAGGTGAGATCCGGGGGTTTGCACTTGCTACTGGAGGGCTGCTGTCTCGTGTGGAGAAGGATCTGGACTCAGATGCAACGTGTAGCAGCTCGGATGAAGATGGTGAGGATCGGACTGTAAGAACAACTGTGGAAGCGTAAGTGTTAAATTCCTGCTAGACTCGCGTAGTTCATACCTATAAATCTAGGTGGAAGGGTCTAGGCCTGCAGATTCCTTCTTGTATGAGTAACCTCACTCAGCAGTCCTCCTGAAATCAGCAGGACTGCCTGTTTGTGCTCGGTTTGGCAGCGGTCAGACAGAAAGTAAGAACTTCTAATTACAGCATTAAGGTACAGTTACTTTACTAGACTGTAGAGAGCTGTATTTTGTATTGCACTCGTCAGTTTGCGTTACATTAGTACTGCTAATTAATTAATGCTTAGATGGTGCTGTAAATCAAGTAGTGATAGCTGTGCTGTAAATGGTATTTCTGGCTGGTATGGAAATAATTTTAATTTTATTCTGGAGTTATAAGACTTAGTCAATGTTATCTCAAAATCCAATACAATGTGGTAAAGAGTAAAAATTACAATCTGATGCAAGTGTCAAGCCATCCAGTATTTGGGGCTTGTGTAATGAAAAAGTTTGGTTCCTTGAATTATAATTTTAAAAATGTTAATTTAATTACTGACGTCGTTCTGCTACTGTGAATGAAGCTGACAGTGGTTGTTTTTCGCTGGTATGTTTTTCAAGAAGAACAAGGGGGAAATTAGTATAATTAACTAAGACTATCTTGAATTGACAGGGATCCTGCCAGTACAGTATGTTGTAGCTTTGGAAATCAGTGGTGGGTAAGAGAAGTAAATAGAAAAATTGTTCCCTAATGGTGGTACAGCCTCTTTTTATTTTTATTTTTTTCCTCCCCCCCCCCCATTTCCCCCAACCTTGGTATACTGTTAACACAGTCCCTTCATTCAAGGAGTTTTAGAAAGGGCGGCTGTTTTCAGCTTCCTATGGCTGGAGAGAACAGAGTATGTCTTAATGTCTGTTAAGATGTGATAATCAGGAAAGTGACCCATGGAACAGAGCTTCACACAAACACAGCAGCTTGGTAGGAGCTTCATGGCACCTACATTTCTAGCACTTGATGGTTTTGTGTTTCCCAATCTCTTCTTATCCTCTCTGCTGTTAGGGAGTGTCTAGAAGGCATTAAGAGTGACACTGGTGTCTGAGGAAAAATAAATATTTAAAAACATATTTCTTTGTCTGTTTTCTTGAAAAGCATAATGTTCAGAAGAAATCAAGGAAGCTTTTCTTAAATTGGAAGAGAGCTGTACCCTGTTAAATGTTTATAGCTTCAGTATGGCATGGCTGTATCATTTATACGTGTATCATGTATCACTGGCATTTTGTTGAACTCTTTAGGCCTGGAAAACAGGAGAAAAAGTGCAAAGTAAAAATTAGTTTTCTTTTTTTTTTACATATTTTTAGGATTATAAAGTTTGTACTAAAGTCCAACCAAAGCCTAATGACTTGCCAGCTAAGTTAGGATAATCTTAACTAGTTGAGTTTGCAGGAGAATTATTCTCCTTTTGAAAGATTTTAGAGAAAACCAGCAATTTTGGCTCTTCCCAGTATAGGAGAATCTGCATTCTTCTAGCTGCTATGTTTGAACTTCTGAGTAATAGCTCTGCCTCTAGGACTCTAATCTTTTGATTACATGAACTGAAAAAGAAAAACTGATGAGAAGCTCTTGTTTCTCGAAGGGTAGTGGATAATGTAGAACTTGGACTGAAGTTCTGTGCGAGGGGTTTTTTTGCCAGGGACAGTCAAGTTTCCAACTCTGCTGCCAGGCCTTTACCTTTATTTCTCCGTGTGGCTTTTTAGTTCCTTAAGTTATCTTTCCACTTAAGGCTTATTCAGTCTGTTTTGTTGCAGTGACAAAAAGAATGCGCAGAGGATTATGAAGTATGAAGACACCGCCTTTGGCTCAGGAAATCCCCAAGCTGCCGTTGCTGGCAGTTAAGGGAGTATTCTGGAGAAGCGCTGCTCCCTCCACGCCTGCCTTGTTGTAAGGCTGTTAGCTTGGCCGCTGCTAAGAGACAGGAGGCTGGGTAGATCATCTGTAATCTGACTCAGTGCAACCTTTTATTTGTGGGTTGTTCTTTTTCCTCTCTTTTTTAGTGTTCTTACTGCTGAACAGCAGTCAAGCAGCAGGGGAGATGAAGTTAGCAGTGTGTATGAGCTAAGGCCTTGCTGCACTGGTAGTGCAAGAATCACTGGTGTCTGAACTGTGCCACTGCACCAGCGAGCTCAGAGTTAAAGTACTGCCTAATTTAAGCAGAAGACTCTTGTCTATGTGCATAGGCTGAGACAGTGCTTAATTTAACATTGCAGTGAGGGCAGGCTGCTCTTATTTGAGTTTAGCATTGTCTTCCACTTGGAGTGGTTTTCTTAATTCTCCGACTTTCCTCAGATTTGTCTTTGTGGCTAAAAGGCTGTACTTTTTCTTCTAGATAGCAAAGGTAAATCACTTTCTCCAGTGCGGCTGCTGAGATTTGGTGTTTCCTGAGCTTTACCACTTTAAGGCTCTTTGGATTACCTTTCACATGGACAGAGAAACAAAGTTAACATCCCTTTTTATTTGTGCTAAGTGGATTTATGTTCTTTGAAATGCCTTTCTTTCTTAGGGAATTGACTCTTAGCATAGTGCTTTCCAGAAATAACATGATCAAGTGGAAGAGAGAATACTTGTTTCCTCATCTGTGACTTATTTTTCATAGTGAAGACTTTATACTGACCTGGAAAGACTCTTCTGTGATACTCTTCATAACACTGAACTGTAGATGTTACAGAGCTCTAGTAATGCAGTGATAAATGGGAATAATGTTTTGGTTTTGCCTGTATCACAGGGTACTGATTGCATTTATCTCGAGAGTATAATCATGCCAATGGCTGGTCATTGTGGTGCTTTTTATCCTTTTCTAGGGGGGGAGGAGGTGTCAATCCAATGGGCAAGAGGGAACGAACTTGCGGTTACCGTGTTTACCTGAGAGCAGTCTGTTTCCTATCGGGAGGGAGAAGTTGATTCTGGCTCCAATTCTTCACAGTAGGAAAAAAACTTTAGCTATTTTTAGCCTTTTGAACCTGTTCGTTCTCATTATCCTGGAAAGAGTTTTGCTCGGTGAGTGTTGACATAAGTTCTTCTGAGCTGTATCTCAGTGCTTTTGTCTCAAGTAAGAGTGTATTTATCCTTCTGTTTCAGTGTCTTTGTTGTTTAGTTGCAAATAGCTGTTATATTCAGACCATTGTTCATCCCTTGTGCATTACACAGGTGCTGTCCTCAAGACAAGAAAGATCCTTGGTCTGCTGATGAACACAGTTCTTCTAGTTGGCAATTCACAGTACTTACTGAGCTTACTAAGTACTTACTTAGTTTCTAGAGTAGTTGGAGAGCCTCATCCTATTTCAAGAGCTTAATCAAAACACATTGGGTCCTTTGAGTATTTACTAAAGAGAAATATGAAGAAATGGTTGTATCTTTTCAGGAATTTTGTTGTTTTGCTGCTAGTGTCAGCTCCCGAATGTCTTTAACCCATCACAGTTTTCATAGAAGGTTTCTTAGGCAAAGCGTCAAAGTTCTGTAAGTAATTTTTAGTGTGTTCTAGTGCAGTTCTAGCCCTTGAGTGTAGGAAATTCCCCGAGACACTGCACAGGGGATATGGTAGTACTTCTCTGGTGTCTCAAAGGCAGATGTAAGGTGCAGTTCACTCGTTCTGCGTTAGGTGTTAGTGACTGAAGTGGACAAAGGGCCCCAAGGACATTACAAAGCTGTGTATAAGCAGTTCCTTCAGGAACTCACAACTAGCATCAGCCACTTGAAAGGCAACATAGACAGTATTTCACCAGCTGAGTTCACTTGGAATGGGTTGATGGTCTTTGTGGCCATGAAGATGGAAGATTATCTGTAGAAATGGTCACCGATTTCAAACAAGGTGAACTGGGGAAGGATGTGAGCTCAGTTTTTTCAACACACCTCTGGGAGCTATGTATTGTCTCCTTCCAGGACAACTCTGCATCCTTATTCATATATTATGTGTGTTCCTGATGTGGTTAGAAGTTCTGGTTGTTTACAACACACCACAATGAGGGCTGCTGAGATATTTATTTGGGAAACCTTTGAAGTTGCAGGGTACAGAGTTTTTCTTCTACATGTGCTGTATGTATGATCTTCCAGAATAAAAAGATACGTCGCTGGGGTTCCTCAAAGGCACAGCTGCTTACTCCATCAAATAGTAATACATGTACCTAGTTGATTACAGAGGAAAGACTCTTCTGCAAAATAAGTAGCTCTGTCTACTCATGAAAAGTGCTGTGCCCTGTTTCGCTAGTCCTCCTTCTCCATCTGAATACAGTCCTTTTGCATAATTTGGTGGGATTTTTCTCCTTCTCAAATATTTTCATGATTTTCCTCTGATTTTTGAAATACATGTTTTACTGATTATCTTCCAGCAACCTCAAGCCTGCTGAAGCACCACTGTTATATTTTTCCATGCCCACAGGGTTTATTGTGCCTGGAAACTTTTATAATGAATGTGCAGAGATAGTAAATTTTTTCCCTTAGGTTGCTAGATGGAAAGAGAAGATGGTAAATCTGCTTTTAGTACAAATATTTGGTGGGGAGGGGAGCAGTAAGGCGGAGAGAATACAGGAAGGAAGAAAATGCTGTGACTAGTATCTCCAGATCTAATCTGTTTGTTCTAGGTTATTTTCCATTTTTCCCAGCATTTTTTCTCATGGCTAATTGAGCAACACCAGTGCAGTTCTGCAAGCCTCGCTGTAGAAGGCACTGCTTAAGGGCTGGGGTTTATTGTGTGTCTTCGAGTCACACCATAAGGGGAAGCTGTTTGTTTTCACAAGGTCAGGTCCTGATTTTCCACTCTGAGCTGTAATTTTGCTTCGTACCTGATATGAGAACCAAATTCTGGTTTAGGAAAGGGCAGAAGAGTCTGCCAGAACTAAATACTGCTCTCCATTTTTCTTCAGCACAAAACCCCAATTGTTTCCAGTTTTTAAGACCTTTTTATTTTACAAGTCCAGGAAATGTCTTATTTGCATAGAAGATTAATGTGAGGGCTTTGCATAAGTGTAAATTCATAGGTGCTAATAATATGCTGATTTCAAAATACATTGCTTTTTCATTAATTCCATTCTCTCAATTCTTGGATCCTGTCACTAGGATGTGGGAGGAGAATTGTTCAGGGCATGAAAGAAAAGATAGCTTTGTATTTCCTTCTGTTTTCCCTCTAGGGATGCATGTATTATTTTAGAATACATTCAGCCTCACTTGGTTGGATTTCCGTAAGATGGATTTACAGCTTCTTTAGGGTCTCACATGTGTTTACTGTTTTTCTTTAGAGATCTCATGTACAGCAATAATAACTTGCTTTTCAGTAAGACTTCCTTCTCACAGTACCAGAGTAATGTTCTTGTAGTGAAGATCCTGATTGCTAACCTGTAATTACATTAGTATTTTTGCAGCTGCTGAAAGCAGACTGAAAGATTTTAATAAAAGGCAGAAGGTTTGACAAGTTGTAACCTGCAAGAAAATCTGAGAGCTGGGAATGTCAAAGCTTTTGAGTTAGGTGTTGAATGCATATTAAATAAATACTTGGCATTACTCTTCTGAATGACAGTTTAATACACAGCATAGTACAGTAGAATGGAAAATCTAATAATCACACACATGTATACATTACAACCTTGCATGCTTGATTAAATGCTAGACAAGAGTTTGGTGCTTGATGTCAACTGCTGATTGATCAGTATTTTATGGCTAGCTTTTTTCTTTTGCTGGAATGTGAAATGTGTTTGTTTTAATTAAAAGATCTGTTTACAAACAACAGTGAACTGTCTTTGTCTTGTAAAGTAAGGAAAGCATTATTTCATTTCATTTCATATATAACATTGATTTCATGAGGATCTGCTTCAAAGGGGTACATCTAATGCCTGTGAAAATCGGCGTTCATGGGCCCCTCTGCAGGAAATCATTTAAATGCTTTCCTTATCACATGAAATAAAAAGTGTGCATAAAGACTTCCCAAAATAGGAGTGCTGTCCTGTAACAGGGTTTCATTCATGCTGCTAAATATGGGTTAGGAATGTAACTTGAGATGTCAGATTTAAATCTATCAACGTGCACTTTTTTATTGAAACTGAAATAGCTGTAAATTATTGTATTTTCGTGCAAACATTTTACCTACCTGTTGTGGGTGAGAAAAAGCTTTCTATTGAGAAATTTGAATACATTTAATTTTCAGTTAGCAGACTTTACTGATTCTGGTTTTGAAAAATAAACAAACCTGAACATTCATACTTGAATATATGTGCAGTATAAACTCCCCTTCTTCCCAGCTCATGGGGGTAGACGGGGCAGCAATAAAACTCACTGAAACTCCACCCCAAGCTCCTACAAAGCACCCAGACCAAGAAGACTGCAACTGTTCAAGCCTACGTTCATTGCACTCTCTACCCCTTGTCTCTGCAGACCTGACTGTGGGGTTTAACCTCAAACAAACTCCATCCCTGCACTTGCAAGCAGACAGCTGAGTACTGTCTGGTTGCTCCTCTGTTACTTAATCACAGCATGCTTGCAGCAGCTGTGGGGGGGGCAGAGGACTTGATTTCTGACATGCCATGGGTGTCCTGTGTCCTAGGGCAGGTGCTGGGGTCCCTGCTGGGGCAGCTCTCAGTTGCTCTTTGGCAGTGCTGCTAGGGGCTCACCTGGACCTGGGCTTTCATGTTTGGCACAGCCCCTCTGGAGCTTCATTTGGTCCTGCGGGTGGGCTGGGTCCAGGCCTCAGAGCTTGAAGCAGGACCCATCCCACCTCAGGGGTCCTTCCTGCTCTCCTGTTAGCCCATTCCCCGCAGCAGCCATGTGTGCAGTGGGTGCACTGCCTACACCACTGTACAGCAAGGCACGCACTTTGTTGAGGTGTGTGGCGGCAGGAGGTGGCAGTCAGTGTGTGATGGTAACTTTGCTGCTGCTGCTCCTCATTTCTCTACCTGATTGCTCTGCCCTGGGCTTCCTACCAGCCACAGCCCCTTCTGAGTCTCATCTCAGTCCCTGCCCAGGCAGTTTTGTCCTGTTCTGCAGGCTCTCCACTGCCAAAACCCTGCTGTTGGTTTTCAGTGCATCTGGATCAACTGATAGTCGTCTGTCCAAAAGGTCTCAAAAAATACGCTTCTAATCCATTTTTACATTGACATCTGATACTATATACAGCTAGAAAGAAATCATTATAAGCTGGAGTTAGATGCTACACGAATGCCATACCCACTCATTCCGTGTAAGAATATATGTACGGATGTTGAGGTGAACTGCAGTGGCTTCACAGCATTGACATGCTGCTTTGTATGCTGGAATAATGTTCCGTTTGCACATATCTTTAAAGAAATATGTTGTAAGCTCTATCTTACTTTATGTTGAGCTTGGGATCCAAACATAGCACTGCTTCCTTGATTTCTTTTTCAAGGGCAGTTGTGTAATACTTGCAGAGAATTTCCAGGCCTGTGTTCCTGGTGTTTTGTTGTTAGTCTATTGATGTTGTGCCATTTCAGAGGCAAGAAAAGGAGCTTGTTTCCAGGCAGCCCTGGTGTTCCTGAAGTTTCTTTCATTGCATGTTATTACTACCTGCTTCTCTGCTCCACGTTGGTCTGATCTACAGCATGCTGAGGTTTAGTGGAAGAAGCTGGGGGAGCCGATGAAATCTTAAAAATTACTTGCAAAATGTTTTTAATCGAAAGCAGTAGCAGAGATGCATTTCGCAGTGCATTTTTTTCTTTTGTTAAAAGAAATGGTGCTGACTGTTTACCTTCTGCAGGCTTTTACTTCCTAGGCAGTTAATATTCTAACTGACTGCATCTCCACGAAGCAATTTGGCTTTTTGTCATCAACAGCTCTAAAAAATTATGTGACCAGAATTGAAGATGAAAAGTGCCTACCGGCTTGTGAAGCCAGCTGTTGGAAAAAGTTCAGCACTGTACCAGGCAGCACTATTCTAAGAAGCTGAATTTTAAAATTCTTTTGTTGAGCCCTAAGTTGAGTTAACAATTCAGTGCAAGTGTAACAGCTCAGTTTATAGTATAAAACCTGTAGTGATAGTGTGATCCTTTGCAGGGACCCTGTAGCAAGCAAGTACTGGCTGTGTCATCACGTCAGTGTGGAAGATGTGATTTCTCAGATGAGGGAGCATGCAGAGCTCCAGTGTGAACACTGTCCATTATAAACTTAATTGTGGAAGACGTAAAAGTCTTACCTTGTTGCTACTTCATTTTTTCCACCACTCTAGTTCTGTACCATGAATTTTCAAGGGAAAATCGCAGGTTGACAGTTTCGGGTGTTACTGCATAAATGACTTAGCAGAAATGTTCAGCAGGATAAAGTTTTTTGGTTTGGGTAGGTAAGATGTGTATTATGTGTTAGTATCAACATATGTTATTGGATGCAGTTCTGAAAGTATTAGATGACAGCAGTATGGCAGAGATGGACCAGGCGTGTGTGCCAGAAATTGCTGTGATAAGCAGTTGCTGATGTCTGTAGTTGATAGGGAGCACTGTAACCCCTCTGTTGTGTAGCCATGTAGTGTTTCAGAGGAACATCTCTGCCAGGTAGAAATTTCTGTTAAACGCCAAGGAAGATAGCAACCCCAGAGGCTCCAGCCGAATGATCTGGTTGCAGCTCTTCTCAGATTGCAGTATAGTTCTGAGTACCAGAAAACTTGCCTTAATTGACTCTTACTTTCCCTGGGCACAGCTCAGTTTGGTGCCGGTTGTCACGAAACAGGGGCGTATTGCTCTCTGCAGTCAGTCTGCGGCACACACTGCTGGATGATCTGAGCAAAGGCTGATAGTGAACTGTCAGAGTAAATAGTCTGTTGTTGTGTGGTGTTGATCGGATGTGATACCAGAGGGTGATACTTGTTTTACTCTTGTTTGCACTCTGAAATGCATAGAAGAGATTGAATTCATAAAAGAGGACTTGCTGTTCTTTTAATTATGTGACTGTTACGGGTTTAACAGTTAACTGGTCCAGGGGAATTAATACTTCAACAGCTACTGAAGTTCATTCTGAGAACAAACATTAAGTAGGTGTGCTGAAAGAATTAGTCCTTGAGAAAGCATTTACAGGTCATTTCGTAGTTCAACTTGTTTGTTCAGCCTTTACAAGTGTTGGAAGCTTTTATTGGGAGTGGGCATTTCTATCTCAAGAGTAAAATCTAGAAAAAATTATCTAAAATACATGCATATCTGAACTCACCTAATTTAAATGTTTTAGATTGTACCATCTCCTAGTTTTTGTAGGTAATCTCTTATTTTCTTCTCTCCGTCTGCAATAAACATGTTGAGTTTCACCAGTGTGTTGACAGGAGGTATCAGAAGCCTTGTGCTCACCTTGCTTGGTGAGCTTGCAAGAAAACGCTCGTATTCAGGCCAGCTGCTTTTTGAGCATTGCCATGTGTGGTCACAGGAAGACTTGACTGTCATGCTGGTGTAAAATTAGGGCGAGCTCAGGAAGTCCGCAGGCTTGCAGCTCCACTCCTGGGGGACCCCCACCACGCTGGTGTGCTGTTGAGCGTTTGTAATAGGTTGCCATGTAGTGAATATGAACTGGTTTGTGTTTTTGTGAGCTTCCCAAGAGAATTGGGGGATGTATGATTTTTTTTCCAGTGTTTTAAGTCTCATGAATTTCATTGTGAGACGTATGGTGTCTGAATGGGATTGAAAGATCTGGAGAACTTTGCTTTTCAGTTTTCGGATTGAGTCCTTCATCAAAATGATAAACTTCTGCTGTTGTTTTCAGTGACTCCCACCAAGGAAGGTGATTAGCTCTTTACCCTGAGAGCAATCAGTCTGTAGTTTGTGAACTGCTTCTTGCTGCCAAACACTTCAGTGTCACACGGTTGGCAATAGGCCTCTGATAGCCCAGGAGCTCCCAGCGAGAGGAGGACGTGGACCAGCAGGGATGATAGAGGTCAGGATCACAGGGATGCTTTAGGACTAAATAATCTGGAAACTGAATGCCAGAACAATATGGATTAAACAGAAGCCTGGCAGAAAGAGCAAAATACCCTGTGTGAGCGGATGTTGGGAACTACAGCTGTTCTTACGTTTAATGCAGAATTTTGGAGTTGGAGAGGCTTTTCCTGCCCATACTATGTGGGTGCCTTGCTTTCTGGTTTGTTTGTGTTTTAGAATGTTGTAACTTGAAAACGTTGGTGTTCTTTGAAAAAAACCATCTGGAAGGAGACTGTGTTTTGGGTTGGCAAACCTATGTTTTGGACTTTCAGTGTGAGTCCGTTGCAAGAATTCTGCTTTCCTGTTCAAGAGGAAACATCCTGTCATTGTCGTGGTAGGAGCACGTTACCATTTCTCCTTGGGAGTCATAAGGCTGGAAGGCCTCAGTTTCTTTTTAATTTTCAGAAGATAAGGTGCATGTGGAGAATCTTGCCTTGGGCACAGGGCTGCATGCTCTCAAATAGTCTTTCCTGTGCTCACCACTCTGGTTTGAATCAACTTTCCTGGATACTTACCATCAGTCCCAGGTTTTGTATGTTTTGTTCATTTTAAACACCACTGTGTTTCTCCGTTATTTATTTGCTTATAAAAACAAATATGCCTAAAAGTTTTAAATTCTGCCTCTTATCCTCTCCTGTAAACAAAAAAACCCCCATGCATAAGACCCCAAAACCAGTGTGTGTCCAGCACAGCAGTTTAATCTTGTTTAGCAGTTCCCCTTTGCACTCAGTTAGGTTGCCTGGGGTTTTTTTGGGACAAGCTGATCTTAGCTATTGGGAAAACATAAATCTTACCCACAATGTAACGGAGGCACTGGGAGTACTTCTCATAGTCCTGTTGCGTTCTCAGTTCTATTTCTGGTCATACTTTGACTGTCTCCTGCGGTTCAGTCAAAACAGGGGAAATGCAAGCTGGTATCTCACACAGAAACAGATTTAGCCCGTCATGCAGTTCCAGCGTGGTTTCTGGGGAAATCTATTTGAGGTGTTTTATTCATATAAAGTCAGAATTGCTCTGTTCTCTCCCAGTTCTGATAATCCTGGATGAGTGCAGATCATCTGCAGATTGAGAGTCATTGCAAGAGAAGCAAGTTTAATATTTCACTGTACTGAACATTAATAGCTTTTGCAAATGTAACGTGGTTTATATTGAGTTGCTAGCAGAAGAATGAAGTTGATATTCCTGTGGAGGATGCACGTTGTTACAGTCGAAAGCACGGAACCCAAGTAAAGACGCCTTGCAAAAGGAGCACGCAGGAGGCAGGACAGACACAAACTTTATTTTCCTTGTCTCATTCCCAACAGAGAAACAGAGCAGGAGCTTCTACTTTAGCACTTGCTCTGACTTCCTCCTTCAGTAACAGGCCTGGTTATTTTTGTAACCCTTAGTGGTGTTTTGTCTTGGTTTGTTCTTTTTACTCCTCTGGATTTACAGAATTAATTCCCTGGTGCTACCTTGAAACAGCTTTTCTTACAGAATGGATGTTACACTGTACTCTCTAATAACCCAGGAACATGGGTGTTAGTCTTTTTTTTAATTGCAAGAGCAGGTTATCGTTTGTCACTTGAGTGACCACACTGCTTTGCGTGCAAACAGCTCACTTCAGCAGTGTGAGGATGGCTTCCTCTGAGGAGTTACAAGGTGTGCTAAAACAGTTTGCAGAGAAATAGACTTAGAAGCAAAGATTGTAAACAAATAATGCAAGATCAAACAAATGCGAGTGACAGAGGTGGGAGCAGAATTCAGCAGTGCTCTCACCTCCTGTCCCTTAAATGTGAGGTGGCGCTTGCAGCCTTGCCCTGAGCTTCTTGCCCCTTCCCTTGTGGCAGTGCAGAGGTGTGTGTCTGTCAGTCTGAAGGCATCACAACTGGGAAAGGGATCTAGACTTAAACGTGCTTCTGAAGTTAAAATGAACCATGAACCAACCCCTGTACTTGGCACTGGTGAGGCACTGGTGTTTAGCCTGGAGAAGAGAAGGCTGAGGGGAGACCTCATCACCACCTACAACTGCCTCAAGGGAGCTTGTGGAGAGGTGGGTGCTGGTCTCTGCTCCCAGGTGATGGGGGATAGAACAAGGGGAAACGGCACCAAGCTGTGCCAAGGGAGGTTCAGGTCAGAGAGAAGGAGGAAGTTCTTTACTGAGAGGGTCGTCAGAAGCTGGCACAGGCTGCCCAGGGAGGTGGTGGAGTCACCATCCCTGGATGTATTTAAAGAGCGGGTAGACGAGGTACTTAGGGATATGGTTTAGGGGGTAGACAGGAACGGTTGGACGTGATGATCTCAGAGGGCTTTTCCAACCGAGCGATTCTGTGATTCTGTGTGAACTCTCCAGTCTGTGTAACTCTGGAGCTGCCCAAGTGCTTGTGCAGGTGGTAGGCGTGGACAGCCTGGGTTGGCAGGGGAGAGGAGCTAAAATTGCTTCCTTTGGCATGGAATTAAAACATTTGTGCTTAGTTTGTGGAAACTCTTCCTCACAGAAGAGCCTAAGGACATCTTTGTTACAGTGTAATTACCTGTTAGTTTAATTATACAGTACACTTTAAAGCCTTAAGAAATACTTGCACAGTATTTTAGAATGAAGCAAAAATATACATAATATATTTAACAGCTAATGCAATTAATTCAAGATTTTGTATTGTGTTTAAGAAAAAAACTGAAAACAAGTGTTTGAAAAATAACTTGTGATGTAACTTGGCAGAGGAATTTTTTTAATGTAAGTGAGAAAGTAATATGCAGATGATATCCTTTATTTGTCTTAAGGTCACAGTAGTGAACTGTTCTTCTGTTACCTGCTATGGTTTGGTATTGATGATGGGTTCCCTTACTGCCCTGCTGATTTCATGCAGTGTATGTGACATAAGAGCAGCTCTGGTCCTTTCCATTCCACTCCTTATTTCCCAGCTTGTGGGCACTCTTTGTGTTTCTCATTTGCTCCTCTCTCCTCCTTCGTCTGCTTGAGGGCAGCTCAGCTTTCTCTGCAAATTCTTGCATTGGTTGGGAGGCAGTTCTGTCAGGGTGATTTATTTTCGTTCACCTGGGCTTTCTTGTATCATGTCCTGGTTTGTGGAATTTTGTTCGTTTGTCTTTTCGGAAAGGAATAGAGATAAGCACCTCAACACTCCTGTTGGCTTTTTCTTGGTTATCTCCTTATTTCTATTTAACTTTTTTTTGTTACAATTATTAACTAAGGGGTTTGTTAAGGCCTCATTAAGCAGCTCTTTCTTAGGACTAGCTTTTTGCCATCCCGGGGTCCTGAGCCAAATCCTGGCTATTGCAACCCTCACACTTGTGTGAACACAGCATTTAAGTGAACTCTGACTTGGACCAAGTAGGAATTTGGATCCCTCCCTTTTCCTGCCAACTGTATTTTATGTCTTCCAGAAGCACAATCGTGCAAAAGCTGTCAATTCCAGAGAGGTTCTTGGCAAGAAGACCTGGTTAAAGCATAAGTCACCAGGGCTGTTCACTATGTGCTGGTGATAATGGCAAAGAGAAATAAAAAGGGGTTGTCAGAAAAATGAGTATTCACAAAATGACTTCATGTGCCTTTTTTCCTATGAAAAAATCACTAATAGTGTATATAAAATGTAAACAATTTATTATTGTATATATTTACAGAGTTCTTCGAGTTTCTTTTTGATGGTGATCCACTTTATTTGCTTGCACACAGAATCTGGATTTAAACTGGACGTTTCAATCCCCTGTCTCATTTCATCTGTTCATTTTTCTTTGTAGGAGAGAGTTTAAGCTGGTTGTAAATTATGTGGGCAGATAATTTATGTTAAAAAAGGGGAAAATTATGTATGTTAATCTATCCCAGACTCTGCCTATTCTTACTAGCTGAAGTATACTGAAAGTTCTGAGATATTGAGTTATATTATGTGTTATAATCTTTGTCCAGAAAATAATTGGGATTCTCAAATTTGGTGATACTCTGCTCATGCCAGGAAATATCGAGTATCTTCTGCAGAGTGCTGTATTACCTTTCTTTTGTTGCTGAGGTAGTTGACACGAAATTCTGCATGAAACGATTTCCCCTGTGTGATGTTCCTATGCCAGTTCAAGGGCATCTGCTTTTTCTTGTGTCTTTTGTGGTACTTCAGCACTCTTCATTGCCTGGGGAGCAGGAGATCACGTATTCTGCCTGTGCAACATTGAGATGCAGCGTCATCCGGGATTCAGATCCAGTAGTTTTCTAAAAACTTTGTTTTTACAGTTCTTTTAAGTTAGCTGTGGCAAACTACTTGACAACTTTAGTGAGAAAAAACATCAGTCGTTTTCTTTGAATAAATGAGCTCAAGTTGATGGTAGGACACTAGTGGAAGTTGCGTACTAAAATACTGCATTGTGATGTCTCTGTTGCTTAAACTTACTGGATGTTAAAATTATTTATTGAGCGGCACCATTATGTCATTAACTTCTTTAATATGTAGACTGAGAAGAGTTTGCTGATACCAGTGATGAATTTAGCATCATAAAGTTAAGCTAGTGACAGTCTCGAGTACCAAGAGGCATCTCTGTTGTGTCACAAAATACCTATTTACCTATTAGCAAACAGCAGTAAGAGTGACCTACCTATACTATACTGGCACAGCTATATTTATAAAATAGCTCGGATAAAAGAAATCTAAACTGCTTGGCTGTTTTTTTGGGCAGTGACTTGATATCTCGCTGGTCATTGCTAGATGATGTTTTATTACATTCCAGTTGTTAGCAAGGGTATTTGTGAAAGCTTGTGGGAGGAAGTGAGGTGTAGGAATTTGGATTCTTGCTGGTGGAGTTCCTGGAATTCTTTACAAATCTGTAATCTACATTCACTGATACAGTTTGGTAGTTTCTCCAGCTCTAGGTTTTATACTACAGAACAGGAAACTGGCTTAGCCTGGGAATAGCCAGTGAGCGTTGATCATGCTGGTTTGGGCAAGTTCTGTAGGTACAGAAATAAGCTGATGTGAAACTGGATGGGTATAATCGGGTATCGCCTGAAAGCAACTGAGATGCTTGCAACGTGAGGCAGAGCAGCTGTCAAAAATGTTCTTGTGCAAATGTGGTTATCTTTATTTTTGGACTAACCAGCATTTTGTCTTCACAGCAGCTATACTTCTGAATGGAAGTGGCTTGCAGACAGAGCTAGAATTGGCAGCCGTTGGACATGGCTTCAAGCCCAGATTTCAGAACTAGAATACAAAATCCAACAACTAACTGACCTTCACAGGCAGATACGTGCCACCAAGGTATTGTCTGTAAGCTCCTAAGTGGGCTTTTCAAATAATCTTTTGACAGTGTTTCTTGTAATATTCATTTGGGTCCTTCTTGGTGGTGGTGGTGGTGGTGGTGGTTGTTTTACCCTCGAGTTCTTGTATCTACGCAGGCTATCACATGCAAAGGTTAATGAGAAAGACATCGGGAGCTAAAAAGTATTGTACCCTGGAGGCACCAGTGCAGGACTGGTAGACGGGAACTCTTGGCTCCCTATCTGTGATAGTGGCTTTGTTAGTGGGCCCAGAATGAGGTACTGCATTTTTCACCCTAGTTTTTCCCTTTACAGAAGAGGCAAGATTTGGTTTTCAGGTGGGGTGGTTGGTTATTAATTTTTGTGTTGTGGGGTATCAGGGTGGGTTTTTTTGTTACTTACAGTGCATGTTTATTCTGAGGGTTAGCTGGTTAATGTTTGTACAGCACTTTGAACAGGTCAAGGATTAATTATTACTAAAATTCCAACGTGTGTAACTCATGTACTAGTTTTTGTAAATCAAACTGGCTAGACAGTGGGAAAGTCACATTCCTAAAACATTAATAATCTATCTATCAATTTAATGGGTTCCCCAGGACATTCTCATGTGCAAGAAGCCAAAACCTGTGGTAATTCTGGTGGTGTGATAGTGAGGGGTTCTAGAGAAGGGCTCTTTGACTCTTCACTGATGATCTGTGCTGGAGTCAGATAAGCACAGGCGGAGAGGAGCCAGCAGATGCTTTAGACTTTGTGTGGTTGAATGTGAGACTTGAAGTTTAAAAGGAGAGGGGAAATCACCCCAGAAAACATTTCCTCTGATGACATAAAGAAAAATTGTCCCCTCTTCTCCTTTCGCCCTCAAAGCCCTTCTTTTCATATCCAACTTTGTCTCCCTGCTCCCAGTCAGGTTTTCCTTTAAAAAGTAATTCAAGAGCTTTTGTCTGGGGGTCTCTCCTGTCTCTGCACTCCCAGAAGTGAAAGGAGATACTGTATTTTGGTGAATGGTGAGAATGCCCATGTTTTAGTGTTGTCCTAAATACCAGGCACACTGTTACACCCAAAAGCTATGACCCTTTAGCTTAGGTCTCATGAGCTGCAGAAGACAGAGAACTAAATAACAGAGAAATGAGAGAAAGAACATTCTTTTAGTCATGCATTTTCTTCGCGTTAGGTGGTACGTTGGCTTGGAGCCTCGTCATCGTCCTGGTGGAGATCTTTCGTGACATTCCTTTTTGCAGGCTTCATGCCCCTTTCACCAGCTGTGGTATTCAGTATTTGGCATCATGTCCCATAGTTAAGGTGGACACGTATTTTCTTCGGCTGTGATTTTTTTTGTGTACACGTTTGTTGTATACCAGTGCAGCAGCTATGGAAGGACACGTGGGCTGATAGAAGAGCTCTTAGTTTTCATTTAGTGGCTGCAAAGTAGTTACACAATATCCTTAGAATTTGTGTGCTGTGTTCAATGGTTTCTGAGTCTTTTTCGTGTGTTTAGAGTGGAAAAAAGTGTGATTCATAGCCAGTGAACAGTTATTCCAAGCAAAAAGCCACTCCTCTAACACTGTAACGCAATAGGAAGGAGGATGGTTAACTTGTGGGCAGTTTCCTGGCCTATTGCATTGTGTCTTCTCCATCTCTACGCACACAGAAGCAGCATCTCTGGATCTCTTGAGAGTCCTTCCATTTAAAAAAATGTGTGTCTGCAAAACAAAACAATTCCAGTTAAGGGGGAGAGGGGGAGGAGAGAGATCATTGAGAGAGCCTACTGGTTGTAACTCATTTGACTTACAATTCCTATATATTCCGTATTAGTCTTATCATTCTTTACTCTTCCTTGTTTCTTCTGTGCCTATTCCATCTCTCCCTTTTCATACAGCCTGACAATCTTCTCCTTCCTTTTCTGCTTGCGTCTTACTGTACTTGTTGACAGGATTCTGCAACTTCAAACAAAATCCAGTGGAAGGTGTGGGGAGGGGTTCCCCCTTTTCACCACTTTCCCTGCGTGTCTTCCTGCTCCTCCGATTTCAGAATTTGTGTTTTAGACTTCTGTGGGTTATTTTTTGTTGCTCTCTCTGTCGTCATGACCTATGATTGTTTTACTAAAAGAATCTAAAGATTATAAATTCTAAAATAGTCCAAAGCTATTGAGCTAGCTTGTCCTCCTTTTGTGGCACATGAAGATTAGATCTACACTTGAATTTCCTCGAAGGGACTGCCTGTGTTGTAACTGCTCTTGGTCTGCAGATCCTCGTGTGATGCTGTCTGGAGTTGTTTCCATCTGCTGTAAATGTCAAAGCACAGATGATGGGTTACTACCTGAAAATTAATGTGGAAAATCTAGTGTGACTTGATGGAAATTCAGAATCTCTGTGCCCCTTTTGGGCACTGAAGCAAGTTTTCAAGCACCTACGTTTGTTTTTAGAGAATATCTTTGTTCTCAGCTTTGAATTTTATGATGCAAACAAGGGAATAAATTAAAGACACAATGAGAACAGGAAAATTTCACGTTTTCTCCTAGTCTCCTCTTTGAAGTCTCTCTGAGACTTGCTTTCGTGATTTAGGGCAAGTTGCTGCCGAGGCAGGAGTCAAGGTGAGAGCAAAATTACAGGATCCTTAATTTTCCACAGCCACAACCTAGGTGAAGTCTGTCTTGCTGAAATAAATAAGATAGGGCTTCCTTGTATTCACATGATGACAATCTTCCCTTGCTTTTTAGGGGAATATTCTCACTAGAAAGAAAAATTTGAGGCAGTGTAATTGAATGGTCCCATTCTTGCAATATCTGCTTGGTATTTGGTAGCAGTCAGTACTTAGGAGCAAGTTTTTTCCCTTTGTCTTTGGAAAAAGCCTGCAAAGGTTTGATAGTGTTAAATTTATTTTTATTATGTTTCTGAGTATTAAATTTATTTGCTCAAGATGATGACAAGTTAAGGGACTGTTTGACAAACTGGTCTTGACTGTTACAAAGTTATTTTTGCTTACTGTTGAGTTAACACTCTAAACTGTTAAACCGAGATGTTACCTGGGGCTGTGGTTGACACTTTTATTCTTCTGATCTGTCATGTGGATAGCACAATGGGGGTCTTCTTTTCCTAGTTCTGTTTATGAAACTCTGTTATTTCCCTATCATACAAAGTTACATCTTACTAGTGTAGACAATAGGTGATGTCTGGTACCACATTTGTGCAGATTGTCTTGAGAAGCAGCGAGATTGAGAGAATATTTAGGAAAGTTACCTCTGATTATCAAACTGTAAAAATGCTCACCTTAAAACAATCAGTTATGAATCTGTAAAAGGCTTTTCTTTTGAATTGTGTCCATCTCTGCTACATAAGAAATATCAACCTTGATGTTTTGCATAGAACATGGATGGGAATAAGAAAAATAGAGCACTTTAAAGTGCCTCCACAAGATGTGTTGGCTGCAAAGACCGTAACCAACTTCAAATCTAAGGGTGGTTGTTTTTTACAGAAAAGCCTCTTCTTAAATCAGCAGGCAAATGATCATATAGTTGTTCTAATAAGTATGAATTCCAGATTTGAATTTTGGCACAGATGTTTAAGCAGTGGTGTATATATAGCGTGATTGCTGTTATGAGGAGTAGCATAAATGGCACAGCTTTTCATTAATGAAAGTCCCTACTGTTTCTATATTTTAGCTTTTAAATGCATTTGAAATGTAGTTTTAAGTGCTCCAACGAGTTACTGGGAGGATTTAAGGGGGATGTGCCAGGTTTGAGTGCCCCTTAAAAATTATTCCGGAGGGTTAATCCGTTGTCAACCAACTGTGTTCAATTGCTGTTGTCTAGGGGATGGTGATCTTAGAAGAATTCCCATTTCCAAAAGACATTTTGAAGAAGCAAATACAATTGACAGACCAAGAAGCTTTATTAAACGCCACAGGGAATTCGCAAGCTGCCATTGAGAGACTGGATTCTTTGCCGGAGCAGGACTTTGAAATGTCACCCAGCAGTCCTACCCTGCTTTTACGAAACATAGAAAAACAGGTAAAGTAAAATAAGAACGGAGTGGTCAGTGGAGCCAGATGGTTTACTTCAGAAACAGGGCAGTTGACTTCCAAAAGGGAGGAGATTTTGCAGTTCTGAGAGTGGGTGCTGATGAACTGAAGGGTTTAAATGACTGCATTGTACACCAGGTTTACAAATTAACCTTCCCTTTCTGCTGCGTCTGTGTTACCGCTTTGTTTCTATCAAAGCGACCACATAACTACTTCTGATGGCTATCCACAAACCTGCCTCTCCTCTGGAGTTAGGTTCCCTGTAAAGTTGCCACAGATTGTTCCAGGAAATACTTATGTGAGATGAAAGGGTAAAGCTGAAGATGGAGGCATCTTGCACTTGAAATTAAAAGAAGAAAGAAGCCCTGACAGAATAGAATAGTTGGTCTGCCTTTTCAGGAGTGACAGGACTCCAGTTCAGAGCTGAGGAATTGTAGGTACTTCAGAGGCACAGCGTAGGCGTAGCTGTGAGCACAGTTTTGGTTCATGGCGTTCAAAACAGTCATTTCCAAGGTTAATTCCAGGAAATGCAGTGTAGGCTTCAGCAGGGTTTTCTTTTGCTAGAGAGTACACAAAGAATGTGGTAGGATCACATTGCTGAAGGATTTACAGGAAATTAGTTTTCAGAATTAATTCATGCAGTTAGCGTAGAACAAGCCTGACAGAGCCAGTGTGGTGCAATAACCTGTTGCTCTGCTGCTGTACATGAATTCTTGGTCATACACACCTGTTTTAAAATGGCTAAAAGCAGCTTTGGGTACCAATGCCTGTTTCTGAATCTGTGTGCCAGTGTTTCTTATTTGATAGTCATGCTTTCCTGCTCTTAAAATGCTTCCCCTGTTTGACAGATCTTATCCACAGCAGACAGGAGTGAGGAAGCAATGAAACAGGACATTTGTATGCACAGTGCTGGCAGTCGCAGGAGGGAAACCAAAGAGCATTTTTAGAATGTGGTGAATGTCCCCTCTAAGTGATTACTTGGGGAATTAAAGGCACTTTTCAGTAAGACATCTGACAATCTAAGTAATAGTAGGGTGATTCCTGGTCCCTAAGTAGCTACAGAGGCCCAAGAACTTTGATGATGTGAAAATTACTTGGCAGTAAAGGTGTTCTTCATTTAACTAATTCACAGATTAGATCAGATTTCTTCCCTTTACACCACAAAAAGCTCTGGGGTTTGATTGCTTTTTGACTGTTAGTTCTGTAAATCGACCTTAACTTTGAGGGTCTGAGTTTCTGCTTGTCCAGTGTCAGGAGTGGTGGTGCTGTAGGCTGAATTACATCACAGATATTCCCACAGAACTCTTCAGTTCTATGTTAGAGTGTTCCTTGGTTAGAAAGAAATCGTTTTACTTGTGAACAAACAGAAATCATAAAGAATACAAAGTGACTGAGCCTTGCAGTTTTTACTAATACTGTTTTCAAGTCCTTTTCATAGCTATGCAACTTCTTAAAAACATGGACCTTGTGTTTTGGAAGCTTGCCTTTGTTTCAGTGCTTTTATATTCAGTGGAGACTTTTCTCCTTGCAGATTGAACTCTGCTGAGATTTTTAAATCAAGCTGCTAAATATTTTACTGGCGTCTTGTTTGCTTTGTTCAGACCTTTTGTAATTGACTGTTTCTGTGCTTTAATATCCCTGGGGATTTTATTCTGACATGAGATTTTTAACTGACCGCATCACGTAAACATGAACAGAAAAGACGTGAGTTGTAATAAAATGGAAAATATCTTTTTCTGCTTCTTTCTACATGAACGGTAGTGCCTCAAAATGGGAAGAAAGTTTACTGGGTAGCCTTTCGCAATTCTTGTTTTAAAGAATCTTAGTTCCAAATGAAAATCCTACCAAATAATGAGTATATATTTTAAAGTATGCCATTTCAGATATATTTAATTTTCATTTTGTGTGCAGCACAGTTTCCTCTAAGAAAACGATGTTTACTGTCAGAATAGCCTTTAAGGTTTGACAGTTAAAACAAAAAACCCGTTGTGAATTGTTCCCTGGAGTCAGTCCACAGGTCCTGGCGTTCTAAGGAGTAATTCTTAGACCTAAAAACGAGCTGCAATTGTTCTGGAGCAGTTCTGGAAGTCCAGGTTTTGGTGGGGCTCTGAAAGTGCAGGTGTTGGTTGCGATTTTGGAGGACAGCAGAAAATTTCAGCTATTCTGTCTGTAGTTGCGATAGTCCTCCTCTAGTCACACCTCCTGTTGTAAAAACATCTTTGTCAAACTACAGTGAGCGATGACGAGGATTCTTTAAGAAAAAAAATACTTGGAGTGAACAAACTGTCCGACAGTTGATGTAGACAGCAGGTGGTTTTTTCCTTGTTGAATGGCCAGATCGCAGCTCTGAGCTGCAGCTGTTGGAGCATTGGCTGTAAAGTGTTCTGGTTTCTTTTGCATTTTTTAAAACCTTTGGTTAAAATACTGAAGCCACCAATGTGTTTTGTGTACTACTTATTCAAATGTATAAACAGTGTCCTTGGCTGGTTGGTCAGGGTCGTGCTGGCTTTCAGTTGATTTATTTTTATATAGTTGAACATAATAACTGTGAAAGAAAAACCAAGCCATTCTTGATTATTCACAAGAAGAAAGGAAAGATGATTGTTCCATGATGTATGCTACTGGATTCCTACGTAGGAAAACAACAAAAACCCAAGACCTTTGAGCTGTTGAGTCTGGATAAAAGTCTGACTACCTTTCATTTTTTAAATTCTTTCCAGAGTGCACAACTGAGTGAAATCATCAGCAGCCTGATTGCCCCACTCAACCTGTCTCCAGCATCTTCACCTCTTTCATCCAAGACCGGTAGGCACAGACAGCTGGTCAATGGCATCTCCTTCAGGTATAAGACAGTAGGGTGGCATTTTTGTTTTTGAGAATAACATTTCGTAAAGTGATGTAAATGGAACTGATAATCATTACAGTAGTGAATGAGGAGGAGAGTGCTGCTTTCTGCAGGCTTCACAGGAAGTCAAGTCTTGCTTGTAAGGCTGCAAGCAGTAAGGGGTTTTTTTATTTTTAAGACATCATAAAAGTACGCAGTCACTGTAAGTACATTTAAGTACTAGGAAGATTAATATATCTGAAATAGTGAAAGGTTACGGTAAGTAACACGTTACTGAATATTGCAGACCTAATGCACTCTGTCATCAGGAGTGCTCCTTTATTTCTGGCAAAGTGACTAACTAGACTGCTAGACTGGTAGAATGCGTCAGCAGCGTAACCTGCCCCTAAGCGTGGATCCGTGGCAGTTTTGTGTGGCAGCTTCATAAGTTTTAAGCACATCAGTCTTCAATACAAGACCAAATTTATCTTTGCCAGCTACTTTTCCAGGAATTTGGAAATAATATTTTTCCATCTGTGGTCTTTTGTTCTGGATGGATTTATCCTCCAGGGTGACTGTAGCAGCTTGAAATTAATATTGTAGAAAAATGTTTCTCAGTACTACTCCATCCTTCTTAGTAATTTCATCTTTTATTCAAAGGCTTTAAAATACAGTGCAGGCTGTAATCAGTATTAGTCTCAAAACAGCATTAAGGTAATTGACTGCAGTCCTGTCTTACAAAAGGCCTAGGCATGCAGGATATTTCTCCTGAGTTATTGGTAATGTAATTTTTGAGAATGGAGGTGTTGCTGTTTTTCAGAGGTCTTAATTAAGTTCGGGTGGATGAAGAAAGCATTCCCTGCTAGAGCTGGGGGTTTATGTCAGGTGTCTGCAGCAGAACATAATTCCCTGGCTCCTGGCTCCAGGAAGAGCTGGCCACACCGTCTGTTTGAACAGCTTTGCCGCAGAGGCTGTAGCCTCCCACAAAGATTATCATGAGCAGCTTGGATAGGCAGGATCTTTAACTGCTGCCTCTTCCAAAGCACTTGTGTGACTGTGCCCTAAATTTAAGGATGAAGAGGTCTTGTCATTGTGGCATATCAGTTGTTTACAAATAACGTAGCAAAAATCAGAAGATTTTTTCTTCTCAGTCTTGGAATAAAAATAGCCCTGAAATAGGAGTTACTAATAGAGGTGGCTATGTGGAAGAAGAGAGTAATTAAGCTGTTGGAAGGCTATGTCTTGAATCTGTGACTTTTTCACAAAACAGATGAGAAAGCGTTCCTGCTTTTAAAAATGTTGTTAGGAGTGTATGAAGTTGACGTCTTGAGGAGGGACTCTGATGATGTAACTTAAAGCCACTTCTATTCTGATTTATCAGACACTGTCTAAAATCAGTCCTCATTCCATTTTAAGAGCAGCAGAGTTGTTTGCTCACAGACCACTCTAAGGCTGATTTTCTCCTCATGACCTATAAAAGCCCAAGGAAGAACGGGCAGACTTGGAAGATTTCCTCCGTGCTGTAGCTCTCAGCTGGAGTTGATGAGTTAGGTGTTGGAAGGGAATCTGAGAAATCTGAGACCTTTCTAGAGGTCATCTTAAAAATCAGTTAAATAGTGAATTTTTCAATTCTTATGAAGTGTTTTGAAATCTGCAGATAAATGCTGTTTGTTAAAGTTGGTAATGAAGCACACTACAGAGTGGTTATCATGAGAATTCTGCAGGGAAATTCACTGCCTCCCACTTGATTTTTTGAATGTGTTTCGGTGCTTTGTTGTATTTTGTTGTAGTAGTGCGCAGTTAATTGAGACAGTTACATACTGCAGTTCACCGCATTTCTTGGCTGCTTCTCCCCTTGCTCTTTCCAGAGCTCACTCTGACTGTGTTAAGTACCTGATAAAGTAGAAATCAAAATCAAACTTAAAGTAAGGTGATATTTTGAAATGGAATAAAAAAGAGGATGACAGAGATTTTTACTTAAGTAAATTCTTGAAATTAGGTGTAGGCTCTTGATGTGAAAGATGTAGTCAGTCCATGATTAAAGCAGGTCTAAGCATGAGATCCTTTGAGGTTGGTGATCATGGGGTTGCAGTACGGGTGGTTACTTGGGCTATTCCCAGTGGAAGTGGTGATGCATGTTTGGTTCCTGGTTGATTAAATATCGGTAATCTTGAATTGCCATTTGCCAAGGTCTAATTTTCTTAGTGGCTTCCTTTTTCTATGTAGCTTTTCTTTGCCCTATTGAATCTAAATGCCAAGGTTAGCCAAATGCATTGTATGAAGGTGAATATTCATATGGCAGTTTCCTAGACTAGTGATAACCACTTTCATATTAGAAAAGAGGAATGGATAAGTTCATTGCTTCAGTACAAATAGTGCCTGTCTGATGGCGTGCTGTGCGTGTGTGTATCTGTGAGTAAGGTCTCTGCTCTTCAGCTGGGCTACAGTGCAGGAAAGGCCAACCTGTGATCTCTGACTGGAGCGTTTTAGCAAATTCATGAATTTTACATCTGGTGATGGTTCATCTCCGCTCTTCTGTGGAGTCCCTCAGGGGTCTGTACTGGGACCAGGACTATTCAAGATACTCATCAACGTCCTGGACGAGGGAACAGAGGGCACTGTCAGCAAGTTTGCTGGCAACACAAAACTGGGAGGAGTGGCTGACACTCCAGAGGCTGTGCTGCCATTTAGAGAGATCTGGACAGGCTGGAGAGTCGGGTGGGGAAAAATTTAATGAAATTCAACAAGGGCAAGTGGAGGGTCTGCATCTGGGAAAGAACAACCCCATGGAGCAGTCTAGGTTGGGGACTGACCTGTTGGGGAGCAGCACAGGGGAAAGGAACCTGGGGGTCCTGGTGGACAGCAGGGTGACCATGGGCCAGCAATGATCAGGTCAGGGGAGTTGGACTGGATGATCTTTTGAGGTCCCCTTCCAACTCCTAACATTCTGTGATTCTGTAGAATGGCATTTTGAAATCCACCCAAACTAACATCAAAATAAATGGGTAACTTAAACCTTGCCTGGGAAGCCTATTTACACAAGTGGCAGGATATCCATACTGCTGTGTGCTGGAGCTCCAAGCCACATAGCTGAGATCTCTGCTTCATCTGAAAATGATGAAAATCTTGAAAAGTCCAGCTGTGCATTACTGGAAGGCACAAGAGGGTAAACAGAGCAGCTGGCAGAGGCTGAAGAGACATTATGAAAGGCCTGGGCAGACCACCAGAACAAAGGCAGGAATCACTGAAGTTGAGGAGCCAGACTGAGGAGCCTTTTGTTCTGCTTTTTCTGTCCAAGTTGCCTTTCGTACAAGAGGGAGGTATGTGGAAGTCCAGAAGTTGGGCTTGGCACCGTCTGACTTTGAGGCAGATAATTACAGAGAAAATGTTTTTGAGGATTCTGAGAAAGTTTTTTAAGAAATTTTTTTGCATGGACTTTAAACACTGTATTTCTTTCTCAAGCCTTAAAGAGACCGTGTTAGCATTATGAATGTCACGCTTCAGTATTTTGAGCTTTTTCTTGGCACTTACTTGTATGTTCCTTTAAATGCTTAGTACCATCCTTCTGTTCATTAGCACATCTTTTTCATTGTGTTTGTGTTGCTTATTGGGATTGTTCTGATGTGTCACAAGGGCAGCCCATAAAGCCTTGTTACCACATCAGCACAGCACGGGGTGGTGTTTAATCACACTTTCCTAACAGTTGCTTCTGTTTAATAAAAATAGAAGAATACTGCTTGTCAGAGAAGATTGATAAATGGCCTTGTAATAAATTCATTTTCATGTTTTGCTTGGTGTTATAACTTTACTAATAAGTCTGTGACTTGCCAGATAAAGTTCAAAGAGAAAATAATAATTTGTGCAGATAGATGACCTGTTATGAACCAAGGCCAGTGTATCTCGTATACTTGCACTTCTCGGGCAGTTTAGATTTGCAGTCAAGGTCTTCGATGTTGTAAAAATAAATGCATACTTAAGTGCTTTTTGCAGCAAGTCTTCAGCCTTTCAGGAAGATGTTGCTACAGCAACAAAATAAAATCAGGATACCTATACAAGTGAAGGGCGTTATTCCCATTGAGCCATTGAATTTTTACCTTGGAGTGTTCCTTGTTCTGGTGAGTAGCCAGGTTGTAGATTGGTGAGAGTGATCCAAGTTTGTTACACACACATATATAGAGTTTTCTACTGCTCTCGGCCCTATGTTTTCACATGACTTTAGTGATTGCATATAGAATTACCTAGGGATATGAGCACAGCAAGTGTGCATGAAGGTAAGGTTGTGGAGGGATAACACTATAACACTGAGTAGGATTTGAAAGGGATAGACGTGGGGAAATGCAGGTAAGATTGAGATTTAATGTTGAAATCAGGTGTTCCATGTGTCCATGTAGACCCTGTCACATTGTGACTGGAGCTGAGCGTGCGTTCTTCCAAATAATCTGGGTCTAACCAGCTTCTAGATCTTAAAGACAGACAGGTCAGGTTTTCCCTCCTCCCCAGGAGCTGCCCCCAGGCTGGGCTAAGGGTTTATTGAAGAATTCTATTGGCCTGTCCCTGAAAGTGAAGTTTAATGGCCTTGTGTTGGTTAAACTAAGCGTGCAGAGTTCCTAATTTTGATATAAATGCTTCACAGTGAGTTGCAGCCTCTGTGCTGAATGGACACTGGTTTGTAAAGCTTTACTGAAGTTTCAGTTCTTGAGCAAAACTAGAAAGGCCTACAAGTACTAGGGCAGGACTCTAGAGCTCCTTTGTGTTAGCGTGACTGCTGTCTTGAATGTAAGTTTGTAGGAAAATATTAATTGTAACTTAAAACTCATAGGTGTGAGAAGTGTTAGAGAGTTCTAGAATTTGGAAACCAGTGTATGTCTGAGGGCGTAACTTCATTTTGACATTTGTTTCCATGAGCAGAAAAGTGAAGAACGACAAACTTCCTTTCATGACTTAACATAGAATTAATCAAAGAGCAAAGAAAGCATGTACATGGTTTGCTGAAACAGTCTGCTGAAACATTTTAGTATTTATAAAATTTTCTTACAATTATACAGCTAATGCTAATCAGTGTATGAAATCTTGGCCTGTGCATGTGGGATGTATTTAACTTTTAGTGTTTCCTCCCCCCGTTAATCATGAAATTGCAGAGCTTCAGACAACAGGGAGATATCCTCCTCAAGCAGCTGGTTGCTTGATCATCAGCACATCAAGAAAAGGAGAAGAGACAGGACAAGGCTAAGATCTCTCTCCGTGGCTAATGTGAGCACTTCTGCCCGAACAAGGCCACTTCATAGTTTCCAGAAGAGGAAACTCTACAGGATGCACGGTGCCTGTTACTGGAATCAGCAGGTAGGCCCTCATCTCGCTCTTCAGGAGACAAAGCTGGAGTCCAGCTGCTAAAGTCTGCATGTCACTCGTCTGGTATGTCAGAAGAATAGTGCGTGCTGTGCTGGTTATTTGTTTCTTTCTGGGAGCACATAGTATATGTGGCAGGAGTGCGAGCTGTGTCAGCAGGAGCTCAGAGTTAACGACCTCAACATAAAAATGAAAGATCACTCAAAATCCCGCTTATCAAATCAGTTTGTTACATGGCTGTCTTTAAAGCCTTTGTACAGTCGAAGAGACAACTCGAGGGCTTCCTCGTGAGGCTGGACTGCTGAGGAAAGATGCCACAGTGTAAATGAGCTGCCTGCTTATTTTCAGAATATTTGTTTTAGCTACAAGAAAGTTTACACAGCTGGTGGCACATTATTTTCTAGGAAATTAAATTGAACTATCTTAATCTTGTTTCCTTTTTTGCTGCTCCTGATTAGTTGTATTGCCATTTTGCTGACACTTTATGAACGCTTTAAAACTCTTAGAATTTTCTGCATTACAAGCTAATAAGTATTTTTAAATGGGAAATAAAACATTGTCTGTTGTGCAGGGCAAAGCATATCAGTTCATGTCTGATATTAATAGCTTATTGCTGGTAAGAATATATGCTGAATTTAGCCATGGTGCTTAAAGTAACCGTGTAATTTGGGAGCAAAGATGGTATGGACTCATTTTTTAGAGCAGTGCTAATCTCAAGTGATTTTAATTTCTTGATTTTATTTTGCCTTTTAAAAAGTATGTTCTAGTGAGAGAAATCTCCATGTCTCCTTGACTAACTGTCTAGGACTTACTGAGTGTACCAGTGGTCTCAGGAGGAGCTTCCCTTGCGAGGATGTTCTGTGTGTGACGATTTAGCATCCTCTGCAAAGTTGCAGAAGTGTTCTAGTTTTAGCAAGATATTTCATTGAAAAGCTGTCTGGCTTCTTATTAACTTGACTTCCCAGCTTCCTGGCAGTGCGGCTTAAAGATGTGGCAGCCTGCCTGGAGGGTGGATGGTGGAGGGTTACAGTCTGGGAGCTCTGCCTCCTAGACACTTAGGCTTTTCGCCTTCCTTGTGTTAACCGAGGAGACTGTTGCTGACTTGTTTCCCATACAATCCAGTCCGTGTCTGATAAAGAGGTTGGAGGCCTTGTTCCCTGACTGATGCCTCCAACATCACAAGTGCAGCTGTGGAGATTGCTCATTGGCAAAAGACTCCAGGACTTTCCCTTCTTTCTACTTAAACATGAGGGGTTTCCACTCCAGATGCAACTTCCAGGCTCAAGTATCTCTTATTTCTAAGACTGCTGCCTATGTCTCTGTCTTTTGAAAACCGTGCCAGAGTTAGGGCAGTTCAAAGAGTAGCAGTGGAAGCTTGTGAACAGAAACTTCATTTCTGCAGCCCAGCAGCAGGAGTACAAAGCGGAGTTCACATCTTTATCTTCAACCAGCCATAAAGCTGAGCCGCTTTGCACGTCCAGTAGTTTCCTTTGACTTGTAAATGAAAAAAGATAAATTTATAGTTTACCTTTGGTTGTAGACTGCATTCAAAAAGCGCATTTTTAAGTTACTAGTTAAGGCTCCAAATATTGGAGCTGGTACAACTGTGTGTCTTGTCCATGTTCTCAACATTTCTAGTGCTGCGTTACCATATACTAACCCGGCTGTAGTCTCTCTACTGAAAGTTCAGAGAAGTCCCAAAGACAGTGTGGTAGAAGCCCCTGTAGAGAATGCTGTTTATGCTTGCCACAGCCCAGAAACCTGTGTTTAGGCTCTGCTTTCTAATGTCCTCTGCATGGGGCAGTTAACTGAGAGGCAATGTGAAGAACTGGGTAATGAGCTGCAGATAGATTCTGCTTCTCGTCTTGGAGGAAATAAGAGGTGGTGGCAGCAATCAAGCTGTCAGCTTCAGACTTCATGCAAGTGCCCAACTCAATTAAAGTTTTCAGAATTAAGGTAAAGCGGTGAACAAGGCCTCTTACAGAGTGCTGGTTAAAAACAGAGTATCGGGGATCCTGCTGGGAAGTGTGTGATAAAATTGAACTGGCCATTTCCAGCACATTCTGACAACCAAACCTAAATGGGCATCAAGTCTTGGAATTGAGAGCCATCATCAGTGTATCGTTTCATTCAAGAAACCGTACTCTAACAGGCCCTTTCATTTTCTTATTCCTGCACTTGCTACACTTGGTTACTCAGCCATGGATGAGATTGCTCAGCTTGTAATGGAAGAACACTGGCTATCAGCCCAGGCTGACCGCTGTATTAGGGAGATGTCAAAGAATAGGGATGCAAAATGGGGAATGGCCTCTGGGACGGATACCTAGTTGTCTTTGAAAATGCGTTTATATTCCCAGTAGTAATCCAGCACATTTCCTCTGGCCTTTTGGAGAAAAAGGAGTTACTTCTTAGCAGCATGAAAAATAGTTGGAATTCTGATGTCATACTACTGTGCTGTCTCTAGCAAGTGCTTCTCCCATACTTCTTCCAGTTTTACATATTCATATAGCCCCTGGTATCATCATCTGTGAGGACCCATATTTCTTTAAGGTCACTGGCCTGAGAGCAAGCTGGAGCTGGGGAAACCTTGCTGCCATCTCCTTGCAGCAGATGTGGAGTTAACAGAGACCAGCTTGCCAAAGTCTGAGGGGAAGATTGAGTCTTCTGAACAGTGCAGCTCCTGCGCTAGCTTCCTCATGGTGCCTGGTTCAGACACTGGTGAGCGAGCACCCGGCAGTGCCGTTGGGCGATGCCATCCTGCAGAGTAAGGTATCTGAGCAGATGATGACTAAAGAATTTTAACCAGAGAATCACAGCAAAATGCAGACTTCTCATGTGTAGGAGGTTAAGAAGTGCTGGGATAACTTAGGAATTTGATTTTTGGGGGGATGACCAGTTGTACCCTTTGTGCATCGAATGGCACTCAGAGTGTTGCCCTTCAGATCTCTTCAGATTCTTTTGGGAAGCTCATCCCCTCTTCCACCTCCCCACATCCATGTTAGGAAAAGCCAAGTATGAAACTGTGAACTGCTGTCCCATCTGTCAGTTCATAAGGTCACTGGGAAGACAGCCACATTTTTTTCTCTTATCTACTGCCATGCCACATACATTTACAGTGCTGTCAAATGTTTGAGTATTTAGTGACCTAGTATCCTCCCATGCCTGTCGTGAGATGCCCTGTATTGTGTTCTGCTTTGCTGTATCTCTTTTCTGAAGAGGACTACGCCTTCCCCTGCTCTGGTATTTAAAGAATGCTTACACAGAGTAGTATCTAAAAGAAAACACAGAACTCTAGAAAACCTGCCAAATCTACAAGATAGTTAGACTGCAGTGATAAATAAAACAGGATGCAGGGTGTTGGGTTTATCTGTCATCATCCAGTGTACCAAGGAACTTGAAACATCCTTTGGGTCCAAATCCGCTTGTCCCCTAATTCAGAATGACTGAGTACCGCAGATGATCTGTGAGTCATCTTTTGGCGGTGGAACCCGCTTTGTATCTTTCTTCTTTCGTTATCTAATAGTTTGGTAAGAGCTTAGGCCATTTCTTGATTGTGAGTCAGTGCACAAGCCACTCAGAATTATCCACACGCACAGCAAAGCCTGGGATTGCAGTCTGTGCTGCGGTCCAGAGGATGTGGTGGTAGCATGCATTTCTTCAGCGTGATTTTTGTTAAAACATGCTTGCAGGGTAGCACAAAGGAATAAACTGCAGGCATGGTCTAGTAGAGGACCTGTGCTTGTGGACAGAGGTTGGAAATCTGAGAGTGCTTCATTCAAAATGCTGGGTCTGTCACTCATTGGCATTGTTACAGCTGGAAAGTCAGACAACCTCTGGGTCATTTTCTCCTCCTGTGAAATGCACGTAATGTAGTTTTAACGCTGAGAAAGATGGCAAAGAGTATCGAGCCATTAAAACCAAGGAAGGCTGTAAGTGGCAGATCCATGTCAGGACTTTAGGACATGAGCTCCAATTGAGTAATTTCCTAGTGGCTGTTGCATTTATAACTGCTTGCCCCCTTCAGCCGGATCCTTCGAGGTCTGATGCCTGAGTGCTCCTGCTTTTCCTACAGTGAGGAACTGTTGTAGCTCCGTCTGGCACTTTTTTGCCTAAACTTGAAGGAACTGAATTATGTGTGACATCAAAAGTTCTGTTAAGTTTGTTCTAAGGCAGACAAATGTTACTAGTCAGGTGCTCTCAGAGAGGTCTGTGCTTAGCTGACTTACCTGGATGTTTTGTTTTCTAGTGTTTTATCTGTGTGGCTTGTTGGGTGTTCTTTTAGTAACAAAGAAGTTGTTTTGGCAGTACGTTTTGTTAGTTTTGCACTTAACATCCTAACTGATGACATCAGTTTCACTTGGTGTTGTCAAGTCGTGCTTCACCAAGCATGGCGCTCAATAGTGTTTTAATCTATTAGAACTTTACACGCTTGTTAGTGAAGATAAGCGACGATAGAGGAGTGAGATCCGAGTACTATAAATTTTGGTTCTTCCCATTTCTTTGCAGGGTTGTAGAGCACAGCAGGGGTTTTTTAATCTGAAAAGTCTCTTTGTATTTGTATGTCCACCTGCTGGAAGAAGAGGTGGTTGTGTGGACTGAGGCACTTGAAGAAAACTGCAGTTCAGATTTGCAATGGTGCCAATACCCTGAAAGTTGGGAACTGAGGTACAAAAGCTTGCATTTTAGCTACCACAAGCAAACAATTGGTATGAAGTTGCCAGCTCTTGCAGCTGAGTATTGCCACATTTTTTCTCCTCAGTCTCAAGTGGGAGCTAAGTGAGAACATAAGAATATCTGCTTTTGTTTAGTGGTTTTAAAAACAAAAAAG
This sequence comes from Mesitornis unicolor, assembly GCF_000695765.1. Classification (NCBI taxonomy): domain Eukaryota; kingdom Metazoa; phylum Chordata; class Aves; order Mesitornithiformes; family Mesitornithidae; genus Mesitornis; species Mesitornis unicolor. The sequence continues at coordinate 28,406 of NW_010163238.1, read as the reverse complement.
TAAGAAAAAAAAAAGTGAGTGCTTCACCAGAAGGCTCCAAAACAGACAGGAAAAATGTATTTAAACTCTAGGGTTTGGGTTTCTTGTTTTAGTCTAGTTCTCATGCCAGTTTGGTGATCTCTATGTCCTGCTGCTTTCCCAGTACATGTTTAGGGACAGTGATACTTTCTGTAGATGCCACTTGATAAATGCAGATGGGTCTTTCACCAAGTCTTGTTGATTTTCGGATTTTAGGGGAAAGTATACATATATATGTGCACCTAAAGAGTGCTTTTCACAGGCCCGCACCTTTGGCTTATTATGGTATTTCTGTAGGCTTTTACTGATCACATCTACTCTTAATCTCTACATGGCATTTTTCAAAATGTACCTCTGTGAGTTAACTTGTCTTTCCTTCTTTTGGTTTATTTAACTAGTCAAAGATTAAGCACTAACCTTGATTTTTCCGTTGATTTGCGAGTTGAACAAGAGGTCTTTGTTTCAAGGTGTTGAAGACAGCATACATTTCCCACAGAGCAGGTGAAAGTCCATCTGCCATTGGTTTATAACAGGATTAAAGAAACTGAACTCCATGTATTCTTATGAGAGGTGGTGGGTGTTCTCTGAGGACGGTAAAAGCTACCACTCCTTCTATGACTCTGAACAAAAATTTGAATTTGAGACAAGCCAGATGCCAAGTAAGTTGTTAGTGTTTTAGGAAAGTCTCAGTTCTGTTCCTGGAAAGACTGGTCCCTGCCACAGGATCTGCCACTTTATTCTTATCAACAGCTTCAGAGGGGCCAGGGGCAGACAAACTTGCCCCTGTCCCAGGGCAGCTTGTTCCACTGTACCTGAGCTGCCTATAGATCTGCAGGCAAGTGCATGGGAAAGGTCCATTTGACATCTACGGGAACTTCATCTGGAAGCGAGAGTCTGTCATGTAGGATCATTGGCATCATCTGTTACGCACCTTCCCATATAGGGGTGTCTTGATGCTTTGTCCACCTTCTCCCCCCCACTTACCTGTTGATGAGAAAGAAAGTCTTTGGGGCTTTCAGATTAGCCTTTCACTATCCATGTACCGCATGTTTCCTAAAAGCACTCTGCAGTGAAGTCCTGCTTAGGAACTCTTGATGTTTAGCTTATGAAATAAGTAATTTCATTTAACAGATGTTCTGCCAGAGAGACAGAGCTCTGCTAAGAGCAGATTGCTGTGTGCAGAAGAGGGAGGCCGTGGAGAAGTGGGCTGGCCTTTAAGGCAGCTGCTAAAGCACAGCAGCAAGCAGGTAACAGTGCTCTGTTGGTGTGAGCTCTTCTGGAGGATTAAAAGTTAGCGATATGCTCAGTGTTCAAAGAGGAGGCATCAGCCGCCTGCACGGTGGTTCTCTTGGATCTCGTAATTAAACCTCCGCAATTTAGTTGGCTACTCATTTAGTGAAGAACAGTTTTTAATACTGAGGGAGATAGCTCTTCTTTGATATTGCTGAAAAGTTCTGTGTGTGTGTGTGTTGGGACAGTAAATGCTTTTTACGTTTTCAGCTTCTAGGAGTCATCAGAAGCAGACACGACAGGTATTCAGCAGTGTGTTGAGCTAACTTCATTAACGTACTGGATTCATACATGCTGGTGTAATTGAGCTGTGGCTGGCTGTATTGTTACATTTCGGCATGTTTCCAAAAATGGTAGGAGTTTTTAGGGATCGGTAGCTGAGGTCGTGAAGCAAGTGTTCATTTCAGAATTTTTAACTGGGAGCACAAAACGTTTTTCTTTTCAGTTACGACACACTTCATAGACCCAAACTTCTCTGCAGAAGGGTGGTGTGCTGGTACTGTTCAGCCTTCTGACCAACATCAGAGGCGTGAGCCAGTCGTACTTTGTCTAATGCATCAGTTTATCACAAGCAAGTGCAAGAATTGTTTTGAATATCAAACTGAATTGCTCACGACATTTTCTGTGACCCAGTTAAACAGTACTAAGGGCAGGGGAATTCACGATTAGAATTTGTAATACCCTGGAAAATTAGACTCTATCGCTTATGAAGTATAACACAGCTGCTATTTTAGTTGAAGATTTAAAGCTTGCACACCTCTGATTTCCTCTTAAATACAGCGTATTTTCTTTTCCTTAATAGAATCAATTTAATGTAATGTTATTCTTCATATCTACTTAAGCTCAGGAAGCATGAGGTTTTGTATTTCAGTAATGAAGAAAAATGTTTCGGGAGATGTATGAGGTACGGTATCTCAGGGGAAACCTTGATAAGAGTTCAGTGATCTCTCTTGCTCTCTGAAGGGCTGGCATTGTGGTCAGACTTGCTCTAGAGGCCTCTCTTCTAAAAGCTGTGTATTCCTTGGTTTTCACGAAACCACTTATCATGGCTGTGGCTGAATGGATATATTTGTGGGGTTGATTTCATGTGGGATTTGGTGGAGTTTTTTTTGTTGTCATGTTCCAAAAATCAATAATTAACTGCTGTAAAAGCCAGTTGGGTTGTACACTGTGTTCTGTGCTGAATTGGAAGTGGGGAGAGGTTTTGTTTCAGTAAGGCTGAAGCACCTTCTTTGACTGAGTAGCACACTTTCATTCCAGAATGAAGGGTTTCAGAAATATTGTCATCAGGAGTTGATTAAACTGACATCCCTGACAAACATCATGATTGCACTAATTCATAGAACGATAGAATGGTTTGGGTTGGAAGGGACCTTAAAGATCACCCAGTCCAACCCCTGCCATGGGCAGGGACACCTCCCACCAGACCAGGCTGCCCAAAGCCCTGTCCAACCTGGCCTTGAACACTGCCAGGGAGGGGGCATCCACAGCTTCCCTGGGCAACCTGTGCCAGTGTCTCACCACCCTCACAGTGAAGAATTTCTTCATAATGTCTAACCTAAATCTATCCCCTTCCAGGTTAAATCTATTACACCTCATTCTATCACTACCTGCCCTTGTAAGAAGCCCCTCCCCAGCTTTCCTGCAGGCCCCCTTCAGGAACTGGAAGGCCACAATAAGGTCCCCCCAGAGCCTTCTCTTCTCCAGGCTGAACAGCCCCAACTCTCTCAGCAGGTCCCC
>NW_010163238.1:10593-25336 GCF_000695765.1 Mesitornis unicolor | reverse complement strand
CTCTTCCCCGGGCTGAACAGCCCCAACTCTCTCAGCCGGTCCCCACACGGGAGGTGCTCCAGCCCTCTGATCATCTTTGTGGCCCTCCTCTGGGCTTGCTTTAACAGCTCCGTGTCCTTATTTTGTTGGGAACTACAGAACTGGCACAGTACTAAGGTCTCGCCAGAACAGAGTACAGGGGCAAAATCACCTCCCTCACCCTGCTGGCCACTCTTCTTGTGATGCAGCCCAGGATGCAGTTGGCCTTCTGGGCTGCAAGCACACACTGCCAGCTCATGTTGAGCTTCTCATCAAGCAACACTCCCGAGTCCTTTTCCTCAGGGCTGTTCTCAATCCATTCTTTCCCCAGCCTGTGTTTGTGCTTGGCATTGCCCCGACCCAGGTGCAGGACCTTGCACTTGTCCTTGTTGAGCTTCAAACGGTTTGCACAGGCCCACCTCTCCAGCCTGTCCAGGTCCCTCTGGATGGCATCCCTTCCCTCCAGTGTGTCAACCACACCACACAGCTTGGTGCCATCAGCAGACTAACTGAGAGCACACTCGATCCCACTGACTGTATTACCAGGAAAGATGCTAAACAGCACCAGTCCCGGTACTGACCCCCAGGGAACACCACTCACTGGTCTCCATTTGGACATTGAGCCGTCGACCGCAACCCGTTGACTGTGGCCGTCCATCGAATCCATGTCTCTCCAATTTAGAGACCAGGATGTCAAGAGGGACAGTGTTGAACACTTTCCACAAGTCCAAGTAGATTATGTCAGTTGCCCTTGAAAACTTGGCATTTTTCAGTGGAAAACTATTCCATCAGAAATTCAAACCAGATCTAGTAGCTAGGAACACAGGCACTGCCAGATTTTTTTGCTTTTTTCTGATAACTTCACAAGCATTTAAGTAAAATTACTCTTGCTTCTGTATAAGTCCTTATTTTCTTTTAGATCCAGTTCTTTCCTTCTGTCTTTCAGAACTCAGTATGTTACCTGCACTCTCCTGCTTATTGCTGCCCGTTTTCACCCTGTGTCCTGCTACGTCAGACCTACCAGTTCTGTGCAATCCATCATTTTACCCTCCAGGCTTTAACAAGCCTTGCAAATAAGCAGCTAAATTAATCTGTCTTCACAGCTTTCCTCTTTCTTTCTTTCTTTGTCAGAGGATATATCAGAATAAAGATTGGAAACAGTTACATTTTCTCTGGAAACTCTGACAACTGTTTCCTGGTCTTAATTGATGGATATTTGTGTATTCTTTGCATTGTGTACCATAGTCCATGATAAGTGGAGGTAAGTCCTATTTAGACTATCTGAAGTATGTGGGAATATTTTTCCCCTTCTCATAGTGTCACTCAGATTATCTTCTTTTTCTTCTGGTCCAATTTGAATAAAATGAGTAAAGGAGAAGTTAACATTTCCTTCTGTGTATCCTTGCAGACTTCACCATCTAGAGCTGCCTCCTTTCCATACAAAACTCAGCTACCGTGTGTGATGCCAGCCTCTGCTTTCAGCAGTAGTGAGTACAGTGCATCTAAAATACTAGATTATGTGCAAGAGCTGGACTCTTCCTTCCATCCAGTGTTATCATTCCCTTCAGGTAAGTACAGACCTACTTTATGTTTTACTTAGAAGCAGAACAGGAAACATGGCAAAAACCCTGTGAGGAAACAACCTTTTACAGGTCACCTTTAGTCTTGTGACAGAATACCTAGGTAGACCCATATCGAGTTGAAATAAACTATTCTTTTAAGTTAGCAGAATATGTTGAACGTTTCTGTGCAGGCAAGTCCTGAAGGCACATGAGGCTGAGTTTGTTTGTAAATAAAAGTAGTTTAATGCCCACCCTTTGGCCATGCCCTTAGACCTCTTCTCATTCTGAACATAGTAGTCGTCAAGCTTCTTAGGATGATATGTTTCTTTCTGCTTAATTTCTCTTGTCATTTTGTTTTTTCGAAAGGGTTTTCAGACAGAGACCTATTTTTCTTAAGCCTTCCTGCCTTACTACGCTGGGTAGATTCTTTACCACTTGAGATGTTTTGCAGACTCTTTCTTGGTTAGAACTCCCTTGGGAAATGAATTGCATTACCCTGCTATAGCCTTTGCCAGAGAGAGAGAGAGAAGGAATGTACCTTGAAATTACCTCTAGACTCCCAGCAGTAACAATTTCCAATAGATTAATTACCTGTCCCCAAAAGACTGAACTGAAGGCTCTTCAGATTATAGGAAAAGTGCATTCTGTGCTCTCCACCGTGCTGGGTTTTGTGCAGGACTTAGACAAGAGGGGAAGACCCCAGTCTGACTCTTGATACCCTCCAGAGCTTGTTTTCATGAAGAGCATTTCTGGAGTAATTGTGCAGGTATGGACATAGAGTAGGACAATCTGGCTCTTTCTTACTTTGAACACCAGAAAAAAGAGCTGTTAATCTACAAAGTTTGTATGTCTGCACTGGGATTTGTTCAGGAGTATTCCTTAGGTTTGAGTCCTACCTTGATCTGAGTTCTCTTGTCAGCCCTTAGAAGCTCTTTGTACTGGAGAGCTTGGAACCACTTAAGTGTGCTGCCTGGGTAGCACATATGGCAGTGTAGCTTCACAGTTAAAAATGGATTTGTTTTTACCATGGCATAACTCTCACTTCCTGTTAATAGACAGATAGGTAACTTGAGATCCTACCTCCAGGTAATTACTGGAGATTATCTTGTGTACCACTTAGATAACTGACAGAAAAGACAACAGGTCTTTGCCTATAGTAGAGGGCAGCGCTCATACAATAACTGTCTTTCTGAGAATACCCTGCCTCAAATTTCTTATTTATTCATGCAAAAGTAACTTCTTTGAAATGTCTGGCTGGGCTTTTTTTCTGGGCCCCTCAGTTCAAGAAGGACAGGAACTGCTTGAAAGAGTCCAACAGAGCCACAGAGATGATGGAGGGAGTGGAGCATCTCCCTTGTGAGGAGCGGCTGAGGGAGCTGGGTCTCTTGAGCTTGGAGCAGAGGAGACTGAGGGGAGACCTCATTCATGGTTATAAATTTGTAAAGGGTGAGTGTCAGGAGGAAGGAGCCAGGCTCTGCTCTGTGATGTCCAATGCCAGGACAAGGGGCAATGGTCCCAAGCTGGAGCATAGGAGGTTCAACCTGAACATGAGGAAGAACTTTGTCACTGTGAGGGTGCCAGAGCATGGCCCAGGCTGCCCAGAGAGGTTGTGGAGTCTCCTTCTCTGCAGACATTCAAAACCCGCCTGGCTGTGTTCCTGTGTGACCTGGTCTGGTGATCCTGCTCTGGCAGGGGTTGGACTGGGTGAGCTTTCGAGGTCCTTTCCAACTTCTCATATTCTGTGATTCTGTGAGTTTTTGGGATATTGTCATTGAGTTTTCCTTTGGCTCTCACCAGTTTCAGGACATGTTTTCCATTGTTGTCTTTAGCTTGACCATGTGAAGACACTGCGGCTGTATAGACAAGCAGTCAGTCGTAGCAGGAGTTCCTCAGCACTGCTGTTCTTCATGAGCTGAAGGACTCAAGGCAGCAGTACTGCTCATAGATTATATTGCATAGTATTGTGTAATCAATTCCTAGACCTTTAGTGATTATGCATCATTCATTGGCTCATAGGTTGCCATCTTTCTGATACAAATTCCATTCCCTTTGGATTTCTTTTTTTTTATTAGATATTCCTCTTCACATCTATTTTGAAACATTATTAAGGAAGGATGACATCAAAGGAGAACCTGTTGATACCTCCTCTTTAGGAGTGGAGTTTAAAGTATCCTCAGACAATGGTATGTAAAGCCAGATATTTTAAACTTTGTAAGACCGTTTTTCATTCATTTGCCAGTACTTCCTGCCCTGAAGAGGTTCAATTTATAGACTTACCACAAAGCAGCTTATCAGAGAGGGTAACTGGCTAAGACTTCAGGTATAAGAGGAATCTCTTCCCAGACCACTGGAATGATCCCATCGGAGCTGTGGGAGGGCACTAATTCAAGTGGGGGCAGTTTGGCCTCTGGGTTCTCTGCAGACAAAGGTCCCTGACTGCAGTACTGTTTACTATTTGGATTCCTCTCAGAAGTCTGTTTTTTCCCATTATAAATAGTTCAGCAGCTGAGATTGCCTGTAAATCGCACCAACGGAAAATACATTTTCAACTCAATCCGTGCTTTTTCTGTTGTAGACTATAATCAACATAACATTGCTGTCAAACAGTGGAGCAGCGGCTGTTTGTCTAATTCCAAATCTCAGTCAGTGTCAGGAACTTCTGACCATCTGTTGGAAGGAAGGAAGAAAAGACATCTAAGTGAGACAGCAGTAGGTAAGAGAAAAACATGTAAGAAGGCACTACATCCTCAAAAATATCTACTGTATAAATTGGTTTGTTGTCATTGGGATGTAAGAATTGATTGTAAGTTGTCTCCAAAAAGGGTACTGTATGAAACTTTACAGGAGTGAAGAAGTGGACTTAGGACACCATGACAATAATGTGCTATTTTAAAGCATAGTAACCTTTCTCTTTCTTCTTCAGTATATATTACAAAATGAGACAAGCTTCTGTATTTTATTTTTGGAATACTCTTAAAGGAAGCTGCTCAGCAGTCCAGCTACGTCTTCCTAATACTGAGTGTCATTATTTTTAATACGAAGGGGGGTTTGTTATAGTAATGGAACAGGCTGAATTGCAAAGTTATCTGTCAAATCCCATGCCCAACCAGACATTTACTACTCCTGGTGTCTCTGGTCAGCTGTGTTTCACTTGTTGTGTACTGTCGTTTGTGGTCCTGCTGTCCTTCCAGACTGTGAAGAGTACCTGTGGGCAGCCAGTGCTCATCATTGGTATTTTCACCCTTGTTATCTTTAAATTTTAAGCCACTGAATCTCTGCTTCAGCACTTGATAAATTAATGGAAAGTGCCCTGAAAGTTCTGTAGAGTGATGTGGTAATTTAGGGACAAAAAATTCTCCATACCATTGTAAAGATAAGTAGCATCTTACCTCTGCAGCCTATTGGAACATAAAACCTAACAGATTCTGCTACAGATTCATTTATGTGAACTTTAGGAAAAATTTTTGTGAAACTCTTCACGAGACAGTTGAAGAAAATGAATCGGTGAGTAAGACGACAAACTATATTAGTTTAAAATTTCCCCTTAGAAAGAATTAAAAGACATAAGTGGTGAGTTAACATTGTGGAAAACTACACTTGTGTTGCATATCCAGGTAAAACTGCTAGTGTAATCTTGGAGTAGAGGTGGAGATATGGGAATTACTGCAGAGATTGTGTAAGAAAAAATTCTCATCTATTAAAAACAGCAAACAAAAAACCCCAAACCAAACAAAAATCATCACTGCAACCCCAGACCGAAAACCCTCTTGATTAGAAAGTGACAGGAGAGAATAAAATGTGGTTTTGGACAGACTGAAAGGCGTCTCTGATTTAGACAGATTTCTCTGTATCAGTCCCCTTGTGCATTACAGTCGTCCCCTTTGCTGTACAGTCTTCTCTTAGGCTCTGTGCCTCTCTCTGCGGGGAGTGCTGTGCCCTGTCCCCTTTCACCATCGGAGATCCTATTTTCCATGCCACCTGCTCCCCCAACCAGTCACTGGTCCCCGAAAGGCAGATGCTGACACGCTTGCAACCACGTTGTTCCCTAAACGTGCTGTCATACACACAGATCAACAATTGGAGTTACTTGGGAGCACTGGTATGAGAGAAAACTTCTTGCTGTAATTGTTTTGAAGTCAGAATTAATCCTCTGCCAATAGGACTTAATTCTTTGAGTTAATGGAAGGGGGAAAAAAAGCAGTCTTTTATAATGAGGATCATAGTTTCCCAATGCCAGCAAACTGCTGTGTGGTGTATTCAAGAGTAGCAGCACAAGTTCTAGCTTATTAGTGCTTTGGGTGTAGTACTACATATTTATTCCTAATTTGGGCTCTGTATAGGAGAAATTATCCATGGGGAAGGTCAGCCTGATGAACAAGGCCAAAAATAAAAGCTGTGTGCCAGGGAGTTGCAGAGCTGCCTGGGAGACGAGAGTTCATGTCCTTGACCCAGTCTGAGCAGTACAGCCTTTAGGATCAGTCCTGCCACTTTCTCCATGTTGAAATACACTGATTCTTTTTATGAGTTGGTATATTAGGTCTGAGTTCTCTTTTCTTACTGGAAATTAAGGTAGAAGGAAAGCAGAGAGCAGGTGGTGAAATTCTGAATTCCCTGAAATGCTGCTTACACCGGAACTGAATAAGAGTAAATGAGAATTACAGTTTGTCTGGAGCAGTGGAGCACATGGAGATCTAGAAACTTAGTTTATTTGTTACCCTTGCTGCCAGTTCTGCTTTACCATTTATTAAGGAAGAAACCATCAGTGAGGGCTTAGGGAACTGGAACATTAGTGAGGTGCAGCTCAGCTAGGGAAGCACTGTTAGGGAACGCTGAGGAGTGTTTCATGAAGTCTGACTGCACTTGCCGTGACTGTAGTCTATGGCAGCTTCTGGAAAAAGAAGCAGGATTTGCCCATATGAAGCTAGTTCCACCAGAAGAAATCCTTCACAGAAGGAGAGGGATGAGTAACAGGCGTTTATTTAGACGGCTTTTTTTAGTATTCGTTAAATGGTAAGTCGTTAGCTGTGGACTTCTAGAAATGACTTTACTATTACTGTATGGAAAAAATATCTTCAGCCGAATACACAACAGCCAGTATACATTTTTTAAATTATTTTTTTTTGTGACAGGCAATCATAACGCTAGATTTGAGACATTCTCCTTTCAACATGCAGAACCAGGATCCCATAGCAGCTTTGCTGCTGTGACCAATGTCAGTGCGATGTCTAGGCCCACTCACAGCACTTCATCACAGGTAAACCAAAAACCTACCACTGTCTTAACTGAACGTCAGCAGAGTTGTGCGAATTAATAATCACAAAACACATGCCTTTTACATCTAATTTAGTGTTAAAATTACTCTACAGAGCATTTTTACAGTGAATTAAGTGGATTACATTAAGTAATTTATTCCAGATTGAGTATGTGGTATTCCTAAACCTGATACTTGCCTATAAAAGAATCTTGCAGATCACATAACTGGAGTCTAAGTTTAGTTTATTGGTGTTGGGCTTTTCATTATCTTTTTTTCCAAATATCATTAAATATACTGTGGTTTAATGTTCCCAACTTTACTCAAGGGCTTTTATGATACTTTTTTCTTGGTGCAGCTACATAAAATGGCCTCACGATGCATATATAGTCACAGTATTTGTTAACAGCTTTGCTATGTAAAATGTTTTGAGCAGAACTACAGGTAAAGTCTCTGGTATATAAATTTGCTGAGGAGCAGCACAGCTCTGGTTCAGTTAAGTCCCTGCAGAAAAACACAGTTTGTTTTATTGGAATTCATTGAGAATTTCATACTAATGTTCAGATTTCAGTCCCACAGTTCTGCTAAGCAGAGTGGTGTATTGGTGCTCTGTAAGTCATCACGCTTCAATCTGTGACAACTCCGGGAGAGCTGAGTTTAAATCAGTGTCTCCAGCATTTTGACAATGCACTCTCCTTCTTTTTTCCCTTGCTTGAGCAGACCATCGCCAAAGAACACCAAAATGAAGATTCCAGATCAGACTGCTTCCATGAACATTCCACTAAAAATTGAAATCTTGAAATGTGGAATGTATCATGATTTAAAACTAAACTTTCTCCTGTAATCTGGAAACTTCAGTGTTTGATCCGTGTAGGTTCTATGCACCAGTGGGCTGAGAACACCACCAGGAATCCTACTGTGATCATGGCAAAGAAACTGAGTTTCTGTCTCCTGCACATCTTTCAGAAAACCACTTTCCATGTAGGCTGTTCTTCAGTGCTAAATGTAGCTTCATTCTTGTGGAATTCTTAGTTGTATCACACTGAAGGACCACTTGGGCTACGGGTTAGTAGAGAGATTACAGAAAGTCATCTTTGCAGACTGAACGTCATGAAGAGGGCAGCATTAACTTCAAAGTTCTCCTAGGTATTCAGAACTAACTGTAACTGAAATCAAGGAGGGAAACTCCCACTGATTTCAATAAGAGTTATGCCAGCAAGAGGTCAATCTCAGAGATGAGCTACTTTTAAGATTCGTTGAGATTCCATCGGGGCAAGAGGAAGTTGGAAGTCATTAAGCCACTCGAAAATGTATTCAAGTTACAGACTTTCTCCTCATGCAGTTCTGATGTTTCCCAGCTAACATGTAGTTCCTGTGATGGGAGCTGATGAATCTCATCTGGTTTTGATTCTACTCTACAGCACAACTCCAGGAGGAGGTTGAGAAGTGAGAGCTCCTACGATATAGACAACATTGTTATTCCAATGTCGCTGGTGGCACCGTCGAAGTTGGAGAAACTACAGTACAAAGAAATCCTTACCCCAAGGTTTGTTCATGGCCTCTTTAGTTGCAAAGAAGATACCAAAATGAATGTGAGAACATTAACTGAGGATATTGTTAACATGTAGTTAGATAATTTTATAATATTAACATTAAGATGATCTTTTCATGTGCTCATGTTTTTCATTCTGTGCGCTTCAGTTAGTGTGGCTGGAGTGGTGGGAAGACAGGGCAGCTGACAGCACAAGGGAAATAGTCTGATACACACAGGGGGTGGCAGATGCACGGGCTGGCTACAAATAGAAGTCGGTTTGTATCATCTTAATTGTAGCGGCCTTAAAGGTGCCGTAAGGCTGACATGCTCTGAACGGTTATTTAGAGGTTGCTGTCTTCTGTCGCGTGTTATGGTCAAGAAAATTAAGAAAATAGTTAACTATTTTCAGTGAATTAAACAGTAATTGTTTTAGCGTATATTTTTTTAATTTATCCATTCTGATACAGTAAAATAAGCCTAATTTTTTCCATATGGTGTAAATCTATAATCTGTGATTCTAGAGACGTGGCTTTTTTTAGAAAAAGAACATCTTCAGATTGCTAAAACAGGGTAATTGATCCTTTGTGCTGTAATTCAGTGGCTTACTACCAAACTGCCTGAAATGGCTAAATGCAATTGCTCCGTATTTTAAATCTCTACCTTGCATTTGCTTTTATATTGTCTTTAAGAGGTCTTTTCCAACCTTAGAAGTCTTTTCCAACCTTATTGATTCTATGATTTAAAGATAAAAATATTATTAAGACTCTATTGCATAGCTCAAAGACTGTGTTGGGAAAAGGAAAGGTTACTTACTAGGTTGGGAAAGAACAATCTACATTTCAGACAACTGTTATCAGCACATTGAATTTGAAATTATTCTCTTTTGAAGATTTTGAAGCACAGGCAGTGTTGAAGAAGGAGTACCTAACAATGTATCGTACAAACAGAAGAGTCATCTCTTCTCTGTAATAATGAAACAGAATTTAGGTAAATTAATTTGAATTTTCTTGTCTCATTTCTAGCTGGAGAGTTGTTGAATTTCAACCTTTGGAAAGATCTCATACAGATGAAGAAGAGGTAGGCTGTATTTTAATTAAACCGCCAGTTTTTAATTAAAGTAGATATATAATTGGATAATCGGTATATATTTTCCAAAGTCACTGACTTCATGCACGTACCGGTAAGTTTCAAACTGAAAAAATAAAGTATAAAGTATCAGATAGTAAAAAGAAAATGTATCTTATCCCAACCTACTCAGCCCTGTGGTGGATGACAAAAAGATATCTCCACTGATAGTCATTGTTTTTCTGGCTCTTCTGTCCGTTGCTGTGGGCACAGTCAGCACTGCCAAAGGGTCCCTTTGCTCAGGCCCCGCTGCCCCTGCTCCAGGTCACGGTGATGCTGGGCCTCCAGTGCGGCTGTCTCTTGGAGCTACCTGTGCTGTAGCGTCTCCCTCTCTCATTCTTTGATGGCCAGTTCCCATGCTGTTGCTCTTCAGGATATAGTTTCACATTTTGCCTGTGGGTTCTTCAGTTTTCTTCTCAGTGCTCATTTTCCTGCAACCCTCCTGTTGGGAGCAAACTTTTCTTGTTTCTGCTTTGTCAGGAACAGCATAACCTTCAGCGTTTTCTCCTTGTTTGTTGAGCTAAGTTTGCACATCACATGCTACTGTTGCTTCCTCCAGACCAGAATCTACCGTTTTCTTTCAGGGAGTGTCTTGAACTTTGCAGCTGGGGGTCCCATTCTCCCCTAATCAGGCATTTGGGGCACTTTCTGACCCGGGTTTTGAACGTACCAGCAGGTCCGGTCTCTAGGCTGGTTTTCTGTCCTTCTGATCTTTCTGTGGCTCTTTTTCCAGAAACTGGCCGGTTTTGCTGTCCTTTGGACAGCTCTGGTCTCCCTCCAGCCTCTGCTCTAGACCACTATCAACTGTTCTAACTGTAGGACTTGTTATTTGTACCTTCATCCACGATGGCTGTGCTTGAGCTCCTTTTTCAGAGAACATCTGCAGCTGGGGTTGAGGTGCCTTAGCAGTAGAAATAAAGATTGCATTTGGGTAGCAATACAGAAGGTTATGCTAAACACAGAAAACAAATTAAATCATTATGCCACTCCCTTGAGGTAGAAAAAAATACACTCTCCACAAAGCCGCTGGCTTCCTCGGGGTTTTACCAGGTCTGTAGCTGCCTGCCACATGGAAATGAACATTTCCTTTAGGAGAGCACCATGCTCTCAGCTCCCTGCCTGGAGTAGTTGCACTCATTTGGCACCGTACTCATGGCTCAGAAGAAAGAGGGGAAAAAAACTTACTCTGTCCCTTCCTTATCTCATGGACTTGAGAAGTTCTTGTGAAATCTGGTGGTCAGATTTATGTCACCTCCAGCACCGCCTTTTGTTTTGGTACTGTCTCTGCTAGCAGAAACATGCCTGATCTTTTGTTGCAGTGAGAAGGTCAAATTACATACGCAGGGTAACTCTCCTGCAGGGATATTTAATTAAACCACTCGGAGGATAACTAATAAGGCACATCGTCCCTTGAGAACCTACTGTTCATTGTTCTCTCTTTCATCCTGGTATCTGTGGGGAAAATACCAAATAATTTCAACAGTGATTTGCCCTCAGGACTTCAAGAGACTTGCTTGGAGGAGCCAGTGGAGTTCTTGTTTAGATTTCAGATCCCATACAGATGACTTGTCTTACATACCTTCAGTGTGTTTTGCTGAATGGACTTCAAGGTGTGTCTCTGTGAAGTTCATGGGCTAATCGCTCCTTTAGCAGCCCTCCCAGTACGTTTGTATTTGGTGTGACTGGTTGATCCTGTATGATTCATCCTTTTGCCAGAAAATAACTTGAGGTAACAATAAAGCAGCTTTGCCTCCTGCTGCGGTCCAATGGGTCTGTGTTGTCTGTCCGCTGCCGAGCAGAATGAGAGAGGCGAGATGTCAGACAGGAGGAAAACACTAAAGACCTTGCTTGTCTAAATCATCCTTTGCCTATTTCCCCCTTCTTTTGGGATCCTGTTAATTGGTTTGGATGTTTTTCAGAGTACTGAGAAAAGGTGGTTGTCTGATCATAACTCTTCCACTTCCCTGCTTTAGCTTTTAGGCCGACTTAGATTTGTTACTGAGTAATCCTGAAAAAAGACACGAGAGTACAGCAGCATTACCTTCTCACATTTTCTGCGCTCATTTCTCTTGGAATTGTTCCTTGTACTGAAATCAAGGCAAGCTTCAGGAGCTCGTTCGTGAAGGACAAGAGAGGGCAAAATGTATTTTCTGCTTTTATATAAAAAAAGCTTTCTCTTTCCACTGCATAGCAGCCTGTGGTCGTACTGTATAATAGTTTCTTTTATACCTGTCTTGTGCATGGCCAAATTTAAAACTTCTGGAGTTATCCTTGTGTCTGTCAGTCAGCAGTAAGAGATTTCTTCCACTGATGCTCTTTTATTTCCTTTTTTTGTCTTTTTTTTCCCTTCTCTCTTCATTTAAAGGCTTTCAGTGCAACACCCTCCACCCATGCAGTGCACCTGCACAGTTTCTGCAAGTTCCAAAAAAAAGTAGGGTCCCAAATTTGTCACATCCAGGATGGGAACTCAGCGCTTTCTGAAAATCAGGCCCATTCACCGTGCCTTTATTTGAGCACTAAAAGCTTACCTTTCCTCAGGTGCCTCATTTTTGTTGCTGGAAATTTTGCCTGACAAGGACAATCGTAACAGTCAGGCAGTACAAAAGTGAATCTGCTATCTGTGTGTGCTCCATTACCTGCTCTAAAAATACTTGGGTTTTGGAAACAGAGCATTAGAGTTTCCTGGCTTGCGTGTATGAATTTGCAGTCTGTCATTGCTTTAAGGCATGGGAGGGTGTGGCACGGGTTTTCCTGTCTTATTTTGGTTTTAATTTGTTTTGTCCAGGTTAAGGTTTCTGGCAAGGCACGGTGGTAAAGTAACGTTCGAGTTTATTTTGCAGTTGTTTCAGTAATGGCAGCTACTTTGGAATAATTCTGTGTGCGATTAGTTTTGCGTAAATGTTTTCATGCCTTATGACTCAGTGTTTCCTGTGAAGCCAAAGACTGAAACACAGACGTTGTTGTTTTGAGAACCTTTCAGAAATATTCCTGGTGCTATTCAACATCAATGCACAGTGTCTGGTAGCTTGACTGGATGTGATGGGGGATCCAGATCTTAGTTTGCGTTAGGTCTTTTTGAGTGAAATCGTTAGACGTGCCTCACAAACAGGCCTTCCTCATAGTCTTTTCTCTCAGCATCACTGCCAGATCCACCCAGCGAGGAATGACATTTCTTTGGGGTTTTTTTCAAACTAACCTTACCAGGAAAATAAATATCAAACTTCTCCAGTTATAGCAAGTTTAAATTAACCTAAAAATGGTGGAGGAAATATATAACGTGATAAAAAGCTAGGGAGGGGCAGAGGCTGTGCTGAACCAAGTAGAGACGTTTTAATCTGATGCAATGTGATTTTATCCACAGTATAAAGAATCATTTTTAAATGAGAAAACGTGTTACTTGTTAGTCTTCAGTTGAATATGGTAAAACGCACTTTAAATAAACAAGTAGCTAAATCTGCTATCACCAGCTATGGAAAAGGAACAGTAAGGCTTACTTCTGGATTTTTCCAAACTCTTTCCTTGGAAAGGAATGTGGACTTTGATTTTTGAAAGGAAGCTTGTTAAAAATGAAGTTTCTTCCCAGCATGAAAAGTTTTGGCAATTTGCTAAGAAAAGTATTTTCAAAGTCTAAGTTTTTCTTTCACAATTATCTTTTGTTTCCACTTCAAAGGAAATCTGAGCAGACAGAAAAATCCTGAATTTTCCCTGAAGGAATAGCACTTTTGTAGTTCATAAAATTCTCACTTTCACGCTATACATCATTGACCTTGGAGAGACGGAATCTGAACTGAGAGGCAGCCCCGTACCAATGCCATCCAAGGGACAGAGCTGGTGAATTCCAGTGAGAGGAGGACACCCATTAAATTGACTTACATGAAAGGAAACCAGCAGCTAGCAAAGTGGTTTGTGTTTAACATAAATAAATAAAAGCCATGAGAAGTCCTTAAAAAACATCATGGGATGGGCAACGCGAAGCAGGCTTGTTTGCCTGAAGGTTCCTGTTGAGTGCTGGGCTGAGGAGGAACGGGGCAGCGAGTGCAGCAGGCAGGTCCTGTGGCCAATTTGGATCACAGTGAAGTCACAGAATCACAGAACAGAATCCCAGACCGTTAGGGATTGGAAGGGACCTCCAAAGCTCATCCAGTCCAATCCCCCTGCCGGAGCAGGAACACCCAGATGAGGTTACACAGGAAGGCGTCCAGGCGGGTTTTGAATGTCTGCAGAGAAGGAGCCTCCACAACCTCTCTGGGCAGCCTGGGCCAGTGCTCTGGCACCCTCACTGAGAAGAAGTTTCTTCTCCAATTGAAGTGGAAAGTCTTTGGGATCCTTTCCATTGGCCCAGTTGAGTTTCATTGTGGGGCTGTTGTTCGTGACCAGCTGCCTAAGTTGGAAGTGGGCTCTGTGGCAAGCTGAGTGCCACTAGCAGGTATGTTTACAGCAGTGTCAGTGCATTGTAATACTGTACATCTGTACCCAGAATGGTCACTACCTACCCCCGTGCTGCAAGACAAAGAATGGCTTCTGCAGAAAACCTCAGAGCTGTTCATTGTCTTGCGTGGAGCACTCCCAGCTGAGAGGGTAACCTGTATCCCGTGGCTGGCTGGCACTGCAGTGAGGACGCTCTGTTTGGTCCTGCACTTTATCAGACTCAGTCAGAAGATGAATGGTGTTACTTGTGTAACAACACTGAGGATTTTGTTTTATGGAAAATCCAATTTATTTTCCATGACCTCCTCCCCCCCCAGTTCTCGGTATAACTCTTGTCCAGGACTGACCTGGCAGTGCAGCTTCACAGCTTCTGCGACCAGGAATTGTTCTTTCCTAGAATTTCTCTGCTTTTGAGTTGGGAGTGGCTGGCATAAAATCATGGCTGCAGCATTCATGCTCTCGCCAACTTCAGCTTTTTAGGTGAACTTTGAAGAGGTTGAATGGTTTGGAGGACTTTGAAGTAACTCAGAGCTGTGCTAGTGGAGTCCAGCCAAGAGCGTGCCCTGGGGAGTGAGGGGGAAGGGTAGCAAAGTGCTCCTCACCCCGCCGTGTCTAAGGAGTAAACTTCCTGGTGTGCTGCCAATGGAAAAATGAAGATGGCTCTTTCAAAGTGGAAGTCAGATGCGATAGCTACATCTGAGGAGTTTTACCTACAAAGCTGGCTAAAGTTAAAGTACTCACATTAGGACCGTTTAAGTCGCACTGGGGTCATGCAAATCATTTGCTAAGATACAGTCTCTTCAAAGCAGAAACCATTTTCTGCTT
>NW_010163238.1:0-10562 GCF_000695765.1 Mesitornis unicolor | reverse complement strand
GGAATGCAGCACCTCAGGTTTGCTGAGTTCCTCTCAGCGTGGAGCTATCCATGTCCTTGGTGATCTCAGACGTATTTCTCTGTACTTAAAGAGCACCTGGCAAATCCTGCTGCCTCCCAGCCTCCTCCTCAAGCAGTTCTTGGAAACGCCTGGATTTTTTTCCTGTCTTTATTATGTGCTTTTAACACTGCCTTGATTGCAAATGAATCCTTGTCCTCTTAAGTGTTCTGCCTCTCACCACAGAGAAAAATGTGTTAGTTCCACGGGGGGTATAATTTCTACATCCACTTAAATCAACCATGGACATGTAAAGCAATAAAGTGACAGAATCCCATATACTGGAGCTCTGGTACGAATGTAGGCTGAATTGCATCTATTTTGATGTGCCTTTATACTGCAAGCAGCCGTTGTGCGGCCTTCTCTTGTTTCTCGTTTGATGAACAAACTTTTGCAGAATTATACATAATATAGGCAGCCTTTGTTTCTAGTGATGTTCATAATTACAGCAGCAGCTATCCCTGTGTTTTGTTACAGATAGAAGATCTGTCAGATGAAGTTTTTTCCTTACGCCATTCAAAGTATGAAGAAAGGGAGAGAGCAAGGTGGTCGCTGTGGGAGCAGAGCCGCTGGCCCAGAAGGAATAGCAGGCAGGTGTACTGACTTTGATCAGAGCGTTCCTACTGAACACTGGGGCAGCAGTTTCAGAAGTGCTGTCACAGAGAACTTTGAAAACGAGGGTGCTCCTTGTTAATTAACTCCTCAGGGAAGGTACCAGGTACGTGTGTGGCTGTGGCCGGAAAGGGAAGGCCATGCAGTTCTGAAGCATGTGTATTTACAGGAGTTTGCCATATTAGTGACCTGGTATTAGTAAATAAAAATCTTACTCCCATACTGGACACAGAGCTCTGCCTTGTGCTTGTGCCACTCCCAGTTATTATGACTTTAGCCACTGAGTGTAACGTGTGCCCTTCCTCACTCACCTGAGTTAGACAAAGTCCACTGCATTCAGAGACCTGATACTGAAGCGTCCTGGGCTGTGCCAGGGACCTTATGCTTTAAAAAGTCAGTGTGTGAAAAGGTTTTAATTATCACAGGTTTGCTGACTAGTGCAAAACACATCAGAATTAAATATAAACCCTAAAAGTCTTTCAAAAAGTAATCTGTATAAGAGCAAACATCATAAAGCTGTATCTGCAATTTGGCTCTGGGAAAATGATTACCATAAGTCGCTTCAGAATCTGCTGGGACTAAAAGCATCCTATAAATGCCAGGACAACTTTTTCTGCTATTTATCTTATACTTGGGTCTGCTCCTGGCTGAAGGTGAACCGTGATATGGGTATATATGCAAAGATAGCTTTTTAAAATGTGGGATAAACCATATTAAGGAATTCTATTTTAAGCCATTTGAACATAAAACTCTATAAAGTTCCATATGTACCCTTAATTTTGAAACTCTCTGAACTCCTTGGTGAAATCTAAGTGCTATTTGAATTGGGAAGTAAAACTGCCATTGACCTGCGCAACGTCAGACTTCCCATCTGACATTTAAGATGCGTGCCAGTATTTTATATCTAGTTCAAATTTGCATTATAGGTGAGGTCAAAATTTTTAGTCTTATTAAATTGACTGCCTTGGAGATGAGTCCAGAGCAGAGGTGGGAAGGGGGAGCCCAAGGATCCGCTGTTTCTTCTCCAGTTACATTGGCACAGTCTGCTGATGGTGCAGTTTGGACTCTGCAGGCTCGTGTGAATGATGCTGTGTTCCCCCGACTGGGAAGAGCCCGCAGCACACTGACTTCTGGGGCAGGGAGTAGCTTTTAACACTCTCTTCTCTTATCCTGCACTAGATCTTACAGCAAAAATGCCGACGGACGACACAGCCAAGATTCAGTGCAGAAAGACAACCACAGCAGCTCCTGTGCCTCGCTGCATTGTGCTGCTGAACCTGTTCCTGACCTGACTTCGGAAGCCCACAGCTCTGTTTGTTCAGGGATTGCACAACTCTGCAGGGAGAGCCAGGAAGCGAAGGTGGGTCCTTCTGAGAGCTTCTGGGTCTGGCCAGGTGACCACCATCCCAGTGACCACCATCTCTAACCTAAACCAACCTGAACATATCCTCCTGTCTCACTGATCAGAACCTCAGGCCGTTGCCCTAGTTCGTGGACTGAACATAGTGCTCCTGTTTAGAACTAGATTGTTGCGCTTTATGAATTAAACCCAAGATTTGTCAACAGGTAAAAGTTTCGTTGCTCAGTATAGATGGCACATGTTTTAGAGGCAAGTATGGCAGGACAGGGTTCAGGGCTGATGGATCTTTTCACAGGGATGTTGGCTGGGGTTCCGGGTGGGCCTGATCGTTATGGGATCAGGTATCCTGAGGGCCTGGCACCATAGAAAAGAGCTTCCTCCTTCCTGTACTGTGCTCAGTTACTAGTTCCAAACCATGTAAAGCTGGCTTACATTGAGAGCTGGTGCTTAGCAGCGTCATGTTCTTTATCCAAAGAGACCTGCAAACACTGTAAAGACAGACACTCGTTTGTTACTTGGTAGCAGATCATTCTGCACATAGCTGAACAGTTAAGACTCAACTGAAAACGCTTTTCCCCCTTTTCTCTTTTCCTGCCCTCACTCCTACCATTCTGATTCCTTTCAGTCTGGGCTGTGGGAACTTCGAGTTTTTCCACTAAAAGACGAAGAGGTAGAAGCTTTACTGTGCCAAGATCAAATAATGAATCAGACTGAAATGTCAAGTGCAGCTTTCCCCAGCGACACTCTCTGCAATTCCTGCACACCCACTGGTTTGCCAGACAGTGGCCATGCACCACGAAAACCATCTACCGAAGAGTCAGAAGACTGCGAGAATGTTTGCCCGGGAATCAACAATATAAGAAAACAAAGGTGACAGGGAATAATATGGTTCATTAAGAAAGCCAATTAAGGTGGAGAAAAGTGTAAGGTAAAAATCTCTCTTGTTCACACAGCATATGACAGCACAATTCAAAACCTGTATGTTAGCTGCATATAATATATTTTCTTTCTTGCTTTGTAACAGGCAGGATAAATCCCAAAGACAACACTTTCTTCTTCCTGAACCCCAAGAGAAAGTAATCATTTCAAGCTGGAAGTCTTAATATTCCCAGTGTTGGGAGTGGGCGCTCATAAATTGCTGGCACCATTCACTTTCTGTTGTCATATTGCCACGTTTATTAATAATCATCTTTTTCTGTTTTGTTTGTGTTCAAATGCATTTCTGGTTCTAGTGGATTCTGGTGCAGCAGGATATGCTGTCCACCTTAACCAGCAACTTCAACTGAACACAGAAAAACTACTTGAGAAAAGAGTTGGGAGAAGAGAGAGCCTCAGGTTATTTTCCTGTGTGGCATGGCCACAGGGCAGAAACCTGCCTCTCCAAATGCATGTGCGTAACCCACGCACAGGATAAGAGTAGGTGAGAACCTGCAGTTTCAAAGCAGGCGCTCTAGAAGCCTTGCACCTAGCTTAAAATCTGTACTCAGCTCTCAGTAGTGTCAGGACATGTTTCATATAGATGTCCTCGAGCAATAAGATAGAAATAGACCACTGCATTTCAATAGTCAATATAGCTGCTACTCAGAAAGTAAGGTTTCTGCTTCGGACAAACGGGAGGAAAGAGGAGTCAAGTTAAATTGGTGATGCAGCTCTTTGAACACTGTGGTTTGGGTCATCTTGCTTCCTTAGTCCTTCAGTAGCTAATGAGGCTCATAATATTTTGCTTTAATATGTTAAAGAAAGACAAAGTCTTGATCAGATTTCTGACAGTGCCTTGTAAGAGTCTCGTAAGTATGCCAACATTTGGTGACTAGCTGAAAAGGAAAAGGTGATGTATGTCTAAAAGGCCAATAAAGAAAAATCTTTCCACTGTGATTCTGGATAGATGTTTAACTTCCCAGCGAGGAAACAAAAGCAAGTTGTTTAAACTTGCACCTAAATAGCATAGTTTGGAATGTATCTGCAACCTCAAGAGGTATTAACAACGATTAAACATTGACTGTAGGTATAATCCATCGACAAGAAGTTTTTCTGTGTAGGACAGTTGAAGGCAGTTTTATAGGAGTCTCTGTTTTTGTGCAAGATTTTCTTCCCCTTGTGATATCTGGAATGGCACTGGACAGATGACCCAGTTTTAGCGTCAATCTTTATTTTATTTTTTGTCCAAATGACAGGAACTACACACTGGGCATCTGAAGACAGTAAAGTTTCGACACTACAGCCTATTGCTACATTGTAGTTTATTGCACATTCTGATTATTTTTTAAACACTTTTTAACACTGGTTTGTCTTAAACTTGAATCTTGCCTCAATGTCTGATACAATAACCTTTGATGCAAGGTTGGTTTTTTTAATTAAAAGTTATTTCTATATATGCTATATACAGTCTGAATTTGATGGCCTTTTAGACGTGAAGAAATAGCAGCAGTGCTTCCTCTTGGCACAGAGACCTGCTTGGCCCAAGAGTGACTCTGCACACACACCAGAGTGGCGGTGGCACCAAGCTTTGCTGTCGCACTGAAGCTGTGCTCATGCTGTGAGGCTGAGGTCCCCGAGTGTCTCAGTACGGAGGTGGATTTTTCCATCTCTCTTGTCCTGCATGTGCATCCGCTGCTGGGAAAAGGTTTCGGAAAGTTGTGTGTCTCAGATGCTTTGCAGGTCTGTTCCATACCTGTATCCATTAAGATGTCTGATCTGAGCAGCTCTCACCCAGCTTTATTGTAAGGTCAGGGCTTCCTGCTCTGTCTGGTTCCTGGGGCAGCGTGAGGAGTGTCTGGGTGGGATGGGCCGAGTAAACCAGCTGGCTGCATTATGTCACCTGGAGGTGCCATCAGGAAATGGAAATGCAAGCCAGCATTTCAGGGGAAGGAGCAAGTGGAAAGCGCAGGGTTTTTCTTCTAGATTGGGGAGTGGGGGATAAGGGTGCTATAATGAAGAAAAAAAACCCAAAACCAACCAAACCAAACCACCTGTGTGAAAGGAGCTGGATTAACGACATTTGGTGAAGTGTAAAGCTGTTCCTGCACCGCTGTTCCCTTCCCAGCTGTGGTGTGCTCGTGAACCCTCGTGTTGCTCTTGGGCCAGGCCCCAGTATGCTGCTCTAAAGCAGCTGCTTGTTACCTTGGCAGCTGCAGGGGCCGCACAAGCAGTTATCGATATGAGCAAGGGTAAGCGCATTTCCTTTGCCCCTTCTTTAGGTGTTCTTGTCAGCCATTGTGGGAACCAGCTAGTGCCTCACAAGGCAGCAATGGAAAGGGGCCGGGCAGCCAGGAGACTGAAAAAACAATCCCTAGAAACTAGGAAAAAATGTCTCGTTCGGTCATTACCTCTCTCCACCATTGTCAGACGTCTTTTCTCACAACAGCTGCCCCTCAGCTGGCTGGACTTGTGACTGCAAACTGCAACTGCCTTCACACAAAAAGCTGCCCGAGTGACTGCACGGCTGGAGAGCTGCACCAGAGCAATTCCTCCTCCCCACAGCCTGGCCCCACTCTCTTAGCGTCAGCGGTGCGTGGGTTTCTGCCATGAGGCAAGCGGTGTGTGTGAGCGCGGCAGGCAAAGGCCAGTGGGGAGGGGTGACCAAGAATGGGCTGCGTTTGCTTTTCTCGCGTTGCCTGCTCCAGCAGCCCTGCACCCGGCAGGGACAGATGGGGACTGCTGTGTGCACATCAAGTGAGATGCTTTTTTGGGAAACCCCAGGCTGCTCCTCATCCACAGCACCTCCAGCCGTTTGCCACCTTCTTGCAGACCAGGCACTGTGCCCTGCCCTCCCTCTCTCTTCTCTATGCATCTTCGCTCCAGCCAGAGGCACCCCATTTTTTTCAGTAGCCCCATTTCACTACTGGAAGAGTTAGAAAACTTGCTTAGCTGTGCTTGGTCACAGGACCAGTTCCCTCCTTTCATCTTCCTTACCTGTGCTGCATGCAGCAGGACTCGACCCTTGGACTCTCATTTATTGCCTGCAGAGTAGACTCCCACCTCTGGACAGTTCAGTTTTGCATGAATTTTGGTGGTGTGAGGAAGCTGCTGGTGGTGGGAACAGGCTGAGAGCTCAGAGCTTGAAGCCATAAAATGTGCAAGAACCCCTCCCCCCCTCAGTTTTTCTTTTCCAACTTTTAAACAGGGAAAATAAATGAAAACAAACAAACAAACAGAACCAAACAAACACACAAAAAAACCCACAACCCGCTGTTTCTCTTTTGGCTGTTAAGCTATAAAAACAGCTGTCAGTGCTGCTTCTGATACTGACTGAAGCTATTACAAAGGCTGGCTTGTGAAATACCAGCTTAGACTGCAGCAAGGCCCCACACACACGAAACTTGGGTGTTGCAGCTTCACAAAGCGAGCCCTTTCCCTTGTGCTTTGTTTACCGTTTCCACTGGAAACATTTTTAAGGCCACTTATATGTTCTGCTCCCTGCTGCTCTGAGGGTTTAAACTCTTCTTTATCTCTGCATCCAAGACCGAAATGGAATGTAAGTACAAATACAGACTTCTAAGCCCTATTAAAATTCAGCTGTGTGTGTCTACTGCAGTTTTCTATCTTGCTCGGGGCTGTGTGCTGTACCACCCTGTGGAGCACGTGTCCAAACCCAGCCTTACTCAGCTGTATTGGTTTCTTTTATCCAGTTTTCCAGAGCGGACAGAGCCTTTGCTCTGTCAGATCACCCTGGACCACTCTAGACCATGTGGCTTTATGTCATCAGACTGCTCTCCCGTGCCGCTGAAACTTTGCTGTATTGGAGTACAGCAGCATCTGATGGGCCTGGGGCTGGTCTGACCCCATGGATGCCATGCAAGCAGCTCTTCCAGTTCTCATGTCACTGTTCAGTTCAAGTAAGTCCTGTTACCGAGCATCAGAGGACAGGCCTAAGTAAAGCCTAACAGATTACTTCCGTTAATGTATGAAGGCAAGACACCAGAACAGTCTTAAGCATTAAAAGAACAAGTATCATTATTATTACTTCCATGGATGCTCTGTGGTCCCTCAGATTTAACCTTAGATGTGTAAAAAAAGTGCTACAGCAGTACCCAGCTGCATAAACCCACCCGGGTGGGATTTAGACACAAAGAAGCAACTGAGGAATTTTACTTGCGAGTGTTGATTTCTGTCTGCAGCAACCCTCCTAACCTCAGTCAATGGAAGTGCAAACCACCAGCCTTAAAACAATGGCTACGTGACTGCAACCTGTGGAAGCAAACACACGGCATGGTTCCACGCTCAGAACAAAGCATGGTACTGTCGCTGAACTAGCATGACTTTGGGACATCTATCCCCTCCCCCAAGAGAATTAGGGGAAAAAAAGCAGAAACAGTTTGATTACCTGTTTAAACAAGCTTGAGGTCAACTGCAGGAGGCATGGATACTGCAGCTGTTGTCCAACTGCTTTCAACAGCATAAAAAGCCACACTTCCAAATCCTAAACATCTTCATAGCCCGTTTGTGGCTGCTTGGCCTTCACTGCAGACAGCAGAGCCATGACTGTTTCTGTGCACCTCTATTAGACTCTACACAGCTGCTCTGCAGAAGTACGAGTGAGCTGCTGTAACATCTAGCAGCTATTTGGGCTATTACCATTCCTAGCCAGGCTTTCCTCTGGCAAACCTCTTTTGCAAGATGTCTTCAGTGAGCAGGTTCGGATGACTCCATTTTTTCTTTTCCTAGTTCTCAAACGTGGTTGGCAAGTGGAAACAGGAAGCAAAGACATTTGTTCACCTAAACCACAATTAACCACACAGGAAAAAAGTAGTGGTTTAGCCAATTCAGACACTTGTCTGGGTTGTCTGAACGAGCCCTAGTGCCTCCTGCTTAATGATGGCAGTGACCCACGCTCTACCAGGCTTAGAAAAAAAGGGATGCATCACCTCTAGCATCACCTCAACATTTGGTAGGTGACACCTGCCCAGCTTTGCTGTAAGGACAACAGATGTTACATACTTCAGCCTTGTGGAAATGGCCTGGCTGCAGCTGTTGAGCCTTCTGGACTGTTCCCCTGGGGCAGCAGACTGTTTGCAACCCTGCTGTAATTACAGCTTACAGGAAAAAACACCGTACCATGAACCATTAAAGGAGTCAGCAATAATAATTAGAGCCATGGAAGGCAGCTCCATCTAAGATCTGCTCAGTGCTTCCTCTACTGGGTTTTAACTCTCACCTTTCACATGCCCAAACAGGCCAGACTGGGAAGTCAGCACAAGCAAACTGAAGGTATGTGAACTATGCAGCTTCCTAACCAAGAGGAGCACTGAGCTGTTTTACAGAGCCGCCGCCATGCCTTGAAATCATGTCAGGAGATGGCACTCCTGTATGCTGCTATCTTAACAGCTTACTCAGGCATATGTACAAAGAAAGGAGGCTGTGGGTCAAGAGAAAGTTTTTTACCTATCTGTAGGGTTTTAAAGCAACAATCTTCCGTGGAATCCCATCACTCCCAGGAATTTCAGACACAGCTGTCTTAACTGGCTATCTGAAAGGTAAATGAGAAGGCATTTCCCAGTTTGTGACCTAGTAAAGATGTTGCACTGACTTGTTTGATGCTTGACTTACGTAGGTCACGTACTTCCATGCAGTAAAAGCAAAATATAGAAACATTTCTAGCATCCATGGCATTTTTAGCCCTCTTAAACTGCATTTTTCCCAAAACTTACTACAGCCAGCTTACAGAAGACTTACCACACCAAGGGAGGGGTGTTTAATGTAGATAATGGAAAAGTTTTGTAGGAATGCACAGATCAAATGACAAAATACAGACAGCAGAAGGCAGTTTGATTAGAGTCTTCCACAAGAGAGATTGCTTGTGGTGATGCTACACTCTTCTAGCAAGCAAAAAACTGACTGAAGTTTAGTTCAGTCCAGTCAGCATTACAGGTTGTGCCACAAAATCAGCCTCCACAGAATCAAGAGACAGGTTCAAACCATTGCATTTCCAACCCTGAAAGACAGCCAGAATGTTTTTCACTGCTGCTTGCTTCATGCAGCGAAGGAACACTTCCTCTCTTCGGCAGCAACAAGTTTCCGTAATCAACGTTCATCCAGGCCTCCCTGACGCACAAGAAACCAGGGTTCTGCACGCACAGAGCCTTCTTGAGCACTGCTGGGGCAGGTCTCATCGATCCAGACAGCGCTTCTGAGCTGCTTCTGAACACACATTCCTTAGAAGATTGATCACAGATCTTGGATCCGCGCTCTTCATAATAGCACTGCCAGATACAATCATATTTGCACCTGCCTGAAAGACATTGAACACCCCCTCAGTGACACAGAACAGATCCAAGTCTTTAAGTTTTCCTGCTGTAAACACGTAAGGAGGTAGTGAGTTGTAGGGTGGTGGGCAAAGCAGCGCTGTTTGTGGGACACAGGTAACATACCTCTAACTGCAACCACAAATCAAGTCCAGAAGAGACAGCTCTTCCCCAGATTGGTAATTTCTTCTATTTACCCAAACATACAAGAAACAAACAACTTCTCTAGCTTTGGGGAGGTTTCGGTAGCCAATAATTTTAAAAGGCACATGATCAGACCTCAAGACTTTGACACTAAGCGTGCTTTACTGTTCCCCCTGAAAACTTAATGCTCAAAATGCAATTCTTCCTTAGCTTTATTTTCCAAGGGATGGTGAAGTCTCTCAACACGGTGCCTGCTTGAGCTCGTTCTCTTACCTCTGCGCACTTGCTGATCGTGTCAGGCCCAACTCCTCCATCCACTTCAATATCTAGTGAGGGAAACTGTGTCCTCAGCCACTGAACCTGAGAAACAGTAGGTAAGTTTGGCAGCGAGATCCACGCTCAGCTGCTACAACTCTGTAGCCAGCTTCTTACACAGAGCTTGTCTTCTTACACGCCCCAGACAAGGTTTATTCACTTCACCACTACACTCCATAATGCTAATGAGTTTTAACCTCAATAAATAAGGAACTCAGAAAAGAGAAGCTTAGGGTACCTTTGGCATCATGTCTTCCATAAATTTCTGCCCTCCAAATCCAGGTTCTACCGTCATCACCAAAGCCATGTCTATCTGATTGGCCCAAGGTGCCAAGTGTTCAACCGTAGTGCCAGGCTTGATGGCCAAGCCAACCTGCAGGGGAGTAAAGACAGATCCAAGGGCACCTTAGGATGATATGAACACAAGAATGGCTTGAGCTGGGTACAAACTCCTAGGGATAAAATTACGGGTCTGTGTAAATGCAGTAGGAACAGGCTGCTTTAAAGAAAGAATCCTGATTTTCTTAAACTAAAACCAAAGACTTCGTGCACAAAGAGCATTAGGGCTGCAAACTGTTACCATAGGTTTCTCACTGTTAGCCAAGTGAGCGCAGTGGGCTACTCCCAGCCTACGCTCCCCTCACCTTCATCCCGTTCTCCCGAATGTCTTTTATCAACGCCCCTGGGTTGTCCGTAGCTTCCAGATGGAAGGTGTACTGGTTTGCGCCAGCGACGGCCATCGGTTTCACCCACTGCTCTGGCCTGGCGACCATCATGTGCATATCTGGAAGAGGGGGACGAACAGCCGTGAGGCAGCGCCCGGGGCTGCAACG
>NW_010163237.1:39183-43017 GCF_000695765.1 Mesitornis unicolor | reverse complement strand
CCTGCCCATGGGGGGTTGGACTGGGGGGTTTAAGGTCTCTTCCCACTCAAACCATTCTGTGATTCTATGATAAGAGGGGAATGCAGCAAGGAGGGGCACTGGCAATCGCCTCTGGCCTTTACGAGAGTGGAAGTGACTGACAGATGAGGACTAAATCTCTGAAGACAAATCTTGGGGCTTTGACCTTTAAACAATATAAAATCCCTCAGGAAAAAACCTATAAATTCAGGGCTTATACTTCTGAGGAGCTCCTTAAACCATTTCAGATCCTGGGGTCCTATTTTATAGCATTTCTTTTCAGCACTACTTTGCTTCTGCTGGGAAAATAATCCAGATACTACTTTTAGACAGAGAGTTAAGAATAGGAAGCAGTATGGGCACATTCCAGCAGCTGGAAAAATTAAGCCTAGAATTAAACAATATAAGTGGACAACATAAAGCAGGGCTGTTCTTTCTCATTTGCTTGCCTTTTTTTTCTTGAAATGCCACAGATAGAGCCTTTATTACAGCACCACCTCAATCCATCTCCAGCAACGGCCGTCCAATCGCATCTTTTAAGAAATATTGCAGAAACACATTAACACTGGAATTAAGTAACTGGCACTATTTGTTGCCCTTGATTTTTCAATTCTCGTTGGCTTTTATTATTTTCTCTCCCTCCCTTCCACAGAGCAAGATAATTAGACAGAAGCAAATAAGATGTACAGAGCTAGAAAACAGAAGAGCCTGACATGTGTAGTACATGCTGTCAGCCATATGGCATTCTATATATATTGTTACAGATGAAAATGGTACCACACACTGCGCTGTACATTAACACTGGAATGGTATACAGTAATTCATGTGCATAAACTGATACTATCCGCTGTGTTGGCTAATAGATTTTTGAAGTTTTCTCCGTAGCATTTTATTTTAAATGACAGTGTTTTCTATTAATGGGTGGGCACTGTCAGTTTGTTGACCCCGGTCGGGAAGGATGTCTTTTTGTTCAAATGGCAGCCATCATTTCTGTGAAGTGATGCATGTAAAAAAGCCAGTAAATGCAATTCACCTCACACGCGGCTGTCACTCAATTTGACATCTACATGTTGGAGTATTTTCTCAAAGTTTTCTCCATGTGACCTGCAAGTTAAAGATCAGGGAGGTTACCTTCAGCCAGCCCATCCATGTGTCAATCATCCCCACCTAAAAATGAAAGTTACAAATAAACTGCAGCTACTATTTATACTCTGCTGCCTGTCCCATCTTTTTCATGTCAATCTTGCCGCTTCTCATTACGGCTACACCGGGCTCCCCCCTGCTCTTCTTCTTTGTGTATCCCAGATTAAGTTTCTTTGTTTTTCTGCCGCTGTCCGTCTGAGCATGTAAAGCCCTTAACGCCTCGGCTCGCTTTTTTCCCCTGCGGTAATTTTGAAAGGAAACTTAGACAGATATTAGCTGTCTTTTTAAAGCAATGCACGGCTACAAATCGCACACAAACTCCCTCCTCCACGGGGACACACGAGATGCCAGGGAAGTAAATACAACTCTGCAGTCACCTGAAGCTGAGTCATCCTTTCCAGGCAAAGGATGCCAAGCCCGTTGTTAGAGCAAGTTGAGAGATTTGCCAAAATGCAGAGACGTGGACCCATCCGTCATCGCTACGCGGGTCACCCATGGGCCTCCCACGCTGCAGGACTCGATATTTAAATATTGCCTGCATCAGTGGGGATGGAGCAGTTGTCCACACAAAAATCCACTTGCTAAGGATTTGTGCATAAGAGAACAAAAATTATTGGTGTACTGGGAGGGGTGAGATTCAGGTTGACCCTAAGTGGGACAAACAGACACCTCAATAGTTTGAGATCCCTGAGACTTACATTTCCTGCATTTTGAGCTGCTAAGTGGAAAAGGTGTTTTCCAATGTCGCTGCTGTATGATTGTCACTGCCCATCAGGGATGAGGCGGTTTATACATGCTGAAAGCTGACATGAACAGAATTACACCACGGAAAAGAAAGTATTACTGAAAAAGAAAATATTACTCAAATCCATCTCTCCCAGTATTCCTAATCCTCCCTGTACTTTAAAAAAGTGCTTTATAAAATCACGACTTCTTCCTAATCAACACAGTCAACTCTTCCCCAAGCCCTGAAGAATAACCTAGAAACTGCCCAAGAAACCTTGAATAACTTCAAGTAAAATGAAACTTGATGGGAAGACAGGAGGACCCTCTGTCACACCCAAAGGCTTGGGATCAAGTTCCTGGTACCACCCAAGGAGATTTATTCCTCTGAAATACCCCAGAAAGCACAGTCTAGAGGAGAGAAAGTGAAGAGCTAAGTAACAGCTCTCTCTCAATCACAGAGTGAGACTGTGATTTATTTTATTATAAAATAATTATAATTTTACTTTGTGTTACCAAAAATCAATCTTGAGTTTAAAATATGTGCTTTGTTTCGCTGTTAAATCAAGTTGACGTTGGAAGACAAGGTGAATCCGGGCAAGACAGACAAAAGCAGAGCCTCACAGCCCTGTTCAGATGTCGTACATGAGGTTTTCCAGCCTTGGACGTATCCAGGGAATCCAGAGGCAAGAGAATATTCTTATACCTACTTCTAAGCACCGTCTTCTGGGAAGCACCTTATCTGGCAGACAAAAATAAGCCACTGCAGTGCAAAGAGCAGAAAATAGGTTTTGGCTTGAAATCTTCTGCCAGGGAGTCACTCTCACAGTTTCTCTCTTCTGCTCCATCAATATTTTGTATTTCCTACAAAGAAGAGCTGGCTTAACAGAAAAGATGCACAGCAAAGACATCAAGATATCTTCATAAATCTGAATACATCTCCAAATATCTCAGGTTATTTTCCTTAATGGTGGGAAATGCAAACTCTGGTCTTTTCAGGCAAGAGATTGGGGTGAACCAAGGTCTGCTTCATTCTAGATAAGTGCTCTGACTCCTGAACGTAAGCAGGCTGGGACCATCACTGCCATAGTTTCTTCTTTGCTTTCAGAGATTTCATTTGAAAAGGGGGAAAACAGCCAAAAAAAATAATAATGGTTTGATCAGACCTAGTATTTCCCTCCACTGTTTTAGTCTGGCTGCCAAATTTGGGATGGGGGAGGAGGTCACGCAGCCAGAAGCACAATATGTTCAGTCTGCAGAGCGGCTCTGCTGCGGGCTCCCAGTGGAGAGGCTTCTTTGGGCCTGGCAGATGGAGCTGCACACCCTCCACTAAAGACCCTCAGCCCATATGCCAGGACTCCCCCTGTAGCTGCACACAACCCCAGTCCTGCTCTTAATGATCATCAATGGAAATATTTTTATCCTCTATCTCAGAGTACCCCAGAGCAAGAAATAGTGCCCAGACTTCTTCTCTTCCTCTGACCTCTCCTATTCTGCATGAAGCTCAAATTTCTCTGTTGCACTTGCTGACCCCGCAGGAGCTGCCCAGGACTTCATCACATCACTGATGGGCACAGTCACCTCACTGCTTTACATGCCGTAGAGAAGACAGACGGTCCTTCATACATAGCATTTCTGTAGTCACATTAAGCAGTCATAAACCGAATAGATCAAGTCATCCTTCGTTCTTTGGCCATCCCCACCAAGCTCAGTGGCCTTTGGTTTGCAAAGCAGCCCCCAAATCCAGCTGTCCTGAAGAACTTCCAGCTATTACAAGCCATCTTTCTGGAATAAGTGCGTACAACGCACACCTCGTGTCTGCAGGACTGCAGCACTGAGGCTCAGCTTCTCACCGGTTCAGTCTGCTTCCAGAAATTTGGAGGGGAGGTGAAAAGTCCACCCTGCTTCATCTTGTCTCTCCTGAGGGCAAAGCTCC
Source organism: Mesitornis unicolor (assembly GCF_000695765.1). NCBI lineage: Eukaryota > Metazoa > Chordata > Aves > Mesitornithiformes > Mesitornithidae > Mesitornis > Mesitornis unicolor. Next base: position 39,197 of record NW_010163237.1, on the reverse strand, counting down.
CTCTCAGCTATGCC
>NW_010163237.1:4114-39152 GCF_000695765.1 Mesitornis unicolor | reverse complement strand
TCCTGCTGTTTCCCACCACAGCCAACCAGCACGGATGGTATTTTCATAAGGTGGTTTGTAGGAGTTTGTAGAAACCATGACTATATTAAATGACATCTTTTACAGCTATTTTGACTGCACTGCTGTTTACATTTCAGACTTTCAAACCTACGTGAAACCCTCTAAGTTTACCATTAAATTAAAGAATGGCCCCTGGAGATTTTGATTTAGGAGACCCAGCATTGGAGCTCACATTTGCAGCCCACCCTCACCAACCGATGGGTCTGTGCCCACCTCTGTTCACAGGAGGGCTCAGGCACAAACCCCCTTGCCACGGTGACTCCCCTCATCATTTTCCTGTGCCTCAGCTGGAACACAGAGAAACGGACTGAAAAACAGGAGTAAAATATTGCAGTGAACTTTTCAACTAAAATAGCAATAGAGAGTTAGATAATTAAATGGGAAACCAGACCCAAATGTCAAATAAGGAGGGAGACATCAAAGAGAAACAGCAATCTCTGATAAAGATCAAGAGAGAAAACTAAAATTTTTATGGCATATGCTGACAAATGGCTGAAGTAAAATATAACAAAGTAACTTGGTTTAGCAATATTTCTACAGATTGTCTGAACCACACTGCTGCAGAGATCAAAGGATAGAGCTGCAAACAAAATACCAAAAGAAATGACACACTCTCCCTTCTACCTTCCTCCCTGTCCCCCCTCCCCTTCTAAATTCATATTTCAAGCCGAAGACTCAGAAGTTGGAAATCTGTAAGAGTTTCTGGAAAGGTCACTCCATCAACTGCACAAGTGGGAAGTTTTTATTTGAAATCTCCTTTTTGTATCCTTTTTTTCCTCATTGGAAAGGTGTTTAGCAGGCAGGTCCAGGTCCAGGTCCAGGTCCAGCGCATCTCTCAGCTGAGGACCACATTGCCCTCCAGGTTCTCCTCTGCATGGCTCAGTCCCATGGCTGGGTTTTCTGCATTTTTCCCAACAATCCTGTTGTTGTTATTGAAACTTTTCCTCCTGCTTTCAGCCCACTCCTCGTTACGTGCCGATTAATCAGCTGGTTCTGATGACTGTGCTCCTCTATCAACAGTTGTAATTTGTGTGCATCCTCTAAAAAGACAACCGTCTCTTATTTTTGGTTTGCTTTGTTGACTTGCTCATCACTTTATCACACACTCCAGCTAAATATATTTGTCAGTTGAGGAATTCTGAACATTTTGTTAATAAAATAACCATCTGTAATTTATTTAAAGTTTATTTGCAGTGATCACAACACATGACCTCCTCCAATTATTTTTGGTTCCTATTTCCAATTACTTAAAAATTAAAAAGGAAATTTCATGAGGGAAAAAAACCTGGTTTTTTCCATCCTACTTGAAAGCCAGCTCTCAAGATAGCTGCTTTTCTGTAATATTAAGAGACTGGGAGATAAAGATTATCTCTGCCTATATTCTCCTCCTACACGAGAACAAAGACTGTTTTAATAAATGCATCTCAGATTCTTCCTCCTCAACGAAAAAATGATTGCAAAAATAAGACAGCCAGGTGAAACCCTGGAGTATACGTTACATGCAAGAGTAAACTACATCTAATGACCTCTTCTGGCTTAAATGAGCAGATTTGCCGGAAGTAGCATATGGGCCATCAACTTTCTGCAAACGCGTGATAGTTAAAAGGAAATTGCAAATACATGGGAGGGCAAGGTTTAGCCATTTGACAGGAGGCACAAATGTTGACAGATAAAGTGGTTTAGCCAGTTTAAAGTGTCTACTTAGTTTAAATACAAAATTACTCTGCAGCCAGTTCTTGAAAGCTGGAGTAAAACACCACTCTGCGCCATGAAATGTGTGCAAAATGCTGCAACGTCTCCGGTGGAGCTTTTGTCGTTTCCTACTGGAGCTCAGTGTTGCACCGTGTCTGCAGAGCCAGTAAATACCAATTCCTAACGCTGGAGTAAGACAGCTACAAGTGGAAGACAGATCACAGGGTCAAACTCTTGCTAGCAGGAAGAGGATTTTTATCGCTATCCAAAGCGCCTCCGTTGCAAAAGAGATGTATTATATGCAGCTCAGTCTAATATTTTTTTTAAATTCTAACTGTTCACATTAAGAGGATGGTTCAGAATCACAAGTGTTAATTGCTATGGGTTAGAAAATAGATGTACGTGAAAGAAGAGGCAATGAATTGAACTGGTGGAAATTCAACCATAATTCAATCTTTGTATCAGATGCTAACAGAGATGAAGTGCATTCTGACTTTTTGAGAGATTTAGCTTTCATGTTTGCGATGAACAAAGTTCAGCAAAATAAACCGTTGGTTTTAAAAAGCTATTTATCTCCCATGTATAATACATGCTGACATTTCCTCCCTGTTGAATCATCTTTTGCCATTTATTATACTCATCCAGTGTCCCTCCTCAGATGTCTTTATATTTATAGTAATGTGTCTTCACTTAAAACTGTGGAGTCAAAAATCAAATGTGGTGTCAGAAGAGACAATTGCTATTGGATTTTTCCAGGGCTTCCTAATTTCTTAACTTTTTGGATCCTATTCACTTCTTACCTAACTGCTCGCAGTCGCACTCATCTCACGGAGGATACCTTATCTTCCTGCAGCCTGGCACAGAGTCTTTCCTTTCAAGAGAAGTTTTATTTCCTTTATGGAGTGTTTCTACAGGATCAGTGCTTATTAAATCCTGCTGCTGGGCCTGCTTAGCTTGATGGGACATTCTGGTATAAAGCCTCACCTCACTTGAATGGTGTGAGACTGAGTTTATACCAGATACATATGAGGCTAACTTTGGCAAATTACTGCTTAATCACTAAATAACAAAATTTTGAGGGATTTTTTGAGGTCATTTAGTCCATCCCAGTGGTCCTAATGACTTCTGAAGGCAACCAACATCCACAGATGGAGACACCACAACCTCCCTGTAAGATATATTCCAGTGCCTTGTGTATCACCCATGCTGTAGAGCCCCTCTAGAGTTCAAGTAACTTAAATAAAGCTTCAAGCTTCATTCCAAAATAGACAAAATTCCTACTAATTATAAAAAAAAGAACATTAATGTGGTCTTCATTCATGGTTGTCTACTGGCAGAGACTTTCAAACTCTAAGAGCGAAGAAAATGATCTATTGCTGCTGCTGACAAGCAATGAGCATTCTTTGTTAGACAATAAAGCCTTTTATTTTAATTCCCTGGGACTTCAAGACACAGGGGATCAAGTGGTTTTGGTTTCACACTTCACTACCATAGTTTATTTGGAAACAGGAGAAGCTGCATGTAAAAATACACAGCATTACCGGGTACTTGTAATGGGTGGACAGACCCAAAACACCTGTCTGAGACTCCACAGAAAGTCTTCTACTCAATTTCTATGTTGAGCATGGAGTTTAGTACATGCATTGTGTTCAGGAAGGATAAGTGGTGGGAAATTGTTGCTCAGTGGTAGTAATTAATGGTAGTAATTAAGTTTCCAGATTATAAGGCAAGTGATAATGAAGTGTTGATTGTTGCAGGTGAAATAATGAGTGTGGCACTGTATCCAACCGGGACTTTGGTACTCGAAGCTCTAACAAGATCAAAACTTCACAAATAAACTTTTTTCTAGTTTTCTTTTCCACCTAAAACAACTGGAAGGAAAGCAACAAGCTCAAAACAGGTGCCGATCTCAGTTCTACCAGCACTGCTTCACTTCAATACAAAATTAAGTCATTTCAATACCATGTAAATCAGTATGAGTGCACACTGCAGACTGGTCATAAATCTTGGTTTCTGATCAAATTAATCACCAATGCATGTCCATCTACAAACTTCCTCATGCAATTCATCATTGATACCACTGTAGTCTCCCTCAGTTTTAAGTGTTTCTTTATTTTAGGCAGGAAAAAAAGATTTTAAAGCAGCTTTGTTCAATATTCTGGTTACTCTTTGGCTAGAAAGGGATTTGTGATTTCTTTTAGTGTTCTTTAATACTCAAGATTATATTTGCAAGAATTATATGAAGTTTTCAGAAAGGAAAAATACCTGAAAATGAGCAATGCTAACTAGTTTATGGGGAAAAAAGAGCAGGGAGAAAGATAGAAAGGAGAGAAAAAACAATAAATTGTGTTTTGGTAATTTCAGGAGGCCTGATCTAGGGCTTAAAGCGTTGTCTTAAGCCTTGGTCCATCTGTCCTTGTTCAAAGTTCACCTGGGAACTCCCAATGCGATGGAGCTGACCCTACCTGTACCCTGCTATGCTGTTGCACTGCTGATCTGCTGCTTTCCCATGGAAAATAAATACACCAAGCTCAAATATATTGAGGATAATAGCAAAGGCAGTTCAGAGGCAGGAACTGTGACCCCTACGCAAAGCGTCCTGCCCAGGGATCACCTCCCCAGCCTGAAGGAGCGCTGGGCACGGAGCAGGGCAGAGCAGAGGCTCAGCAGCATCCTTTGGAGCGTAACCTCCAAGAGCCGCCCCCAGGGGCAGGGAGAGGGGATCTAATGGCTGCATCGTATCATGTACAGACACACAAATGTAACCCACAGCTTTGGCTGCTTTGTGAGCCTGCTGCTCCTTAATGTGCTGCCACTTCAGGATTGGATTTCTCCTATTACCTGGATCAGTCTTTCAGAGATGAACAGAAAAAGGAAAAATAAAAAAACTGCATGGAAAATGGTTTGTTTTAGTTAGGGCAATGCTTTTTCTGGCTGTTTTTCCTATTTAGCAGTAGCACCTATGATATTGTAATCATCCACTCTTGGGCGGGCTTCCCGTGCTGCTCTCCACTGTTTCCTGGCATCTTATTACCCAAAAAGAGCCTTTGCAAAGGGCTCTCCTGCCCCAGGTCAGGCACACAAGCGAGGGAGGCTGGGGGACTCCTCTACCTTTTATAGAGCTTCTGTCCATTCAAATCCAGATAATAAGAAGTATTCGCTCTCATGCTCCAGGCCGTAAGATGATCGCCGACAGCTCCCCAAGAAGAATTTTCCCACACAGCCACGCACAGAGCCAGTGAATTGTCTGCGAGCGCTGTGGTTTGCCCTGCTGTTTTCTCCAGTTTAAGGTATTAGCCACTGGAAGGGACTGGTTAGCAATCTGGATGGATCTCCAGTCCCTTCCAGTATGGGCAAGACATGCATTAAAGTCAGGGATCACAACTGATGTAAGTTATTCCAAAAAATAACTGTGTGAGAAGCCATGAAACAGCTGCTACTAATTAATGACTGATTTGATCGACTCAGTACATCAGGAAATCAGCATATACAGGCACTAAAGAGTTTTAATTAATCTCCAGCAATTGCTATCAGAGCCACTAACGAAGCAACAGTTTAATGCAGAGGACTTGGATGCAAAATGATGGAAAAAGCCTTTGCAAACACCTACGTGTGCACAATGTCCCTTTTAACCACAATCCATTGTAAACCAAATGCTAAGATGTTAAACTTGAAGTATTCAAAACTTCTGAATCAGGTCTGCAAAAACACAGGACTGAATTTGAAGGTCTTTTATTTTTCTCTCTTTTATAAGCCTTTATGGCAGACCTTTCTCCACAGCCACAAAGGCTTTATTTCCTCTTACTTTATTAAATAAAGGCTGAGACTCTCAGAAATAAAGGAGAAATCTCAAAATCGGGAATGTGAGCGATGCAGCAAATAGAGCCAGGCTTGCAGTGCAGTGTGTAAGCCAGGGCTATGATTGTCTTCGTGCCATAAAGGGAGACTGCTCTGCAATGAAGAGGGCACTGAGGCAAACTCAAAGAACGCATTCCCTATAGAAAAAACTATCAGAAAAATAACAATACAAATTCTAGGTCAAAAATTTAATCTAAAAATACAGAAAACAGTTCACAAGGAGCAAAAAGCAAGAGATATTAAGAGGAAGCCTACAGAGGAATGCAGCCTACAGTACAATTACAGGCTTTTGACTCCAGTTCTTACCACAAGTAAGGAGTAGTTTGATTACACCAAGGCTCTGTCACTATTAGCGACTTGCTCACTTGCCAGCTGCAATAAAAGCCATGCAAAATGTATTTAGTTAATTTTGACACCAGAAATGCGGCCACTGGGCAGTTATTTAACCACAGTTATGGGGAAAAGAGTCTCATTTTTTGTTACCTTCCAGAATTAGATGCAGAGTTCAGTTTATACTAAAATTAACACCATTATGCACATACTGCCTTTCCTTCTAAAATTTCTCCTACCTTTACCCAATAGAAATAAAACCAACCAACCCTCTAACCTCAATCTCTCAAAGGGTACATTTAGCCTTAAAAAAAAAGTCACTGTTCAGATAGAACCAAATAATCTTTCAGCAGAACCAAGCAAAACCACTTCTGTACATGCAGCTTCTCCCATGGGATTGCCTGAAACCTGAGATTTCCAGCTGTCTGCAGTCCTGGTGGGTGGCAAACACCCACACATACACTGCAGCAGAAAGCTGGCATCCAGCATTCGTTCTGTCCAAGAGCTTGCTATGTTCTCAGTCAGATGATACCACCACAGAGGGGCATAACAAGACAGAGCTCCATACTGCAAATAAACGCACAAGTTGTGATCCCTCAATCAAATACATTAAAGTCTGATTTTAGGATGAGTAAGATTTGATAACTTCCCGGAGACACAGCAACTTGATATATAAGAGGTATTAGACTGCATTTAGAGCATCTTTCCTCTCTAGATCAAGCCAAACGGGCGTTAGATTTAAGACAGATCCCATTCAGCACTTTTTCTTCCAAAGTGAGAGCCCTGTGTACCGGGTTGTGGACTCCTGTTCTTGCCTGAGTTCACTGGACTAGTTAATCTTGAACAGGAAAAACTAGTAATGCTCCTGCCCCATCCATCTACAACTCAAATAAATCGCTTGAGAGATGAGACAGGAATTTCCCTATTCAAAGGGGGAAATGGAACATCCATCTCTATTTGTGCAACACACTACATTGACTTATATATGCATTTACTTATATATTTACATTTATTTATATAAGTATTCTGATCACAGCTATTTGCAAGACATTTTGGTGTCCAGATCACTTCCCTCCTCCCTTCCCCAGCTACAGCTCCAAATCTTTAGGAGGATCAGGTCTGAGTTATGCTTGGAGCTCTTCACGTGCTCTTGGCAAGGAGGATTCTCAGACAGCAAACACAGGGAAGGAACAGAAGCATGGGCAGACTTGGGCATCTTCAGGTCTATATAACCAGGGAGCTAAAGTTTTTGGGAACCCCATTTTGGAGTTAGCAAGTAAATTTTACTTAATATTTAGTGTGGCAGCCAGCTGAAGCACATGAAAGACTGTTAGCTCTGAGAGGGGGGATCCTGACCCTCTTCACACCCTGAGCATGCTCCTCCAGTGCTGCCTCTGTCCATGCAAGAAGCTAAACTTTCCTTTTTCTTTCTCAGATGATCATGCTTTCATCAGCATCAGGTTGCTGATAATCAGCATCTGCAATGCCAGACAGACCAGGACCATGGGCTTGCAAACCAGGAGTGAGCCCAGGCTGCTCCTTTTTGGCAGCATCACGGACTTCAACTGTTTTAATTCACTTGCAAAATACCTTCTTAACTACTTTATAGTGTTGCCCTGATCCCATCACAGATAACCAAGAAGACAAATACACACATAAGAGTCTCTCATCAGCGAGATAGGCTCTGCCTGTCTCGATGAGTTTCTCCATATGGGCAGCTCCCTGCTCTCAGGTCTCGGTGCCATCCCACACAAACTCTTCCACTCCCAAAGGAATGAATGCAGAAACGCTAAATCGGGAAGACAGAGGTTAAAACAGTATTGTAGCTTTTGCTTCTTACTGAATTCTCCTCATTGCAATGGACATTTCAGCAGAGGTGAAAGTCCAGCTCAGTTTCTGATGGGAGGTTTGTTCAAAGTGGGGTGTGATGGGACTGTATTCATTTAAAATTAACATATCGTGCTAACTTTATCTACAGTATCTGCAGAAGTCTGATGCAGGCGACACTTTAATCTACTCCTGATCTTCTAACTGGTAAATACCGCCCTGTTTCAAATCCACATTCTCTGAGGCCTCGAGGAGGTACAGTCTTGCAGATTAAGGACAGTGTTAATGCCTCCATTGACTATCCTGGATGTCAAGAGAAAGGTTCAGATACTGAATCGAAAGTTTAACTCTTTTAAGAGCTCTCTTCTTCCTCATTACTTGTGTGGCCAAGATGAAAATCTACCATTAAAATTTTGAGAGAAAAAGCATTCTGGAAGAGAGCTTGAAATACTGTCATTAACCTCACCTATTTGTCTAAGCCTGGAATCACAGAATTGCCAATAATCACCTTTACAGAAATCACACAAAAGAACTGTAAGTACTGATATCCTTCAAGCCCTCTATCATATTTTTTTTTGTATACCACACTATAACGATTTTCTGATACCATAACCAAGTGAAAGGGAGCATGCATCACCCCTTCCTTTTCCTGATACACCACTATAGATTTATTCATAGCTTGTTTATATTGATTTAGTTCCTTTTCATGGCCAGTAAAGGAAGTCTCTCTTTGAAGGCATCAAGATTGATGTCTTTCTGATCTTAAACGATGGAGCTGGTATATTGCTTTCCAGTAGAAGTAACATTGGGCATTGCTTTATTTATTAATCGGCATACGTAGCTATTATGGTGCTCAAAACACATTATGTTAAGTAAAGGCAGAATTTTTTTTCTGGAGCAAGGCCTCCTTGGGAAATTTGTGATAGAGATCCATGTCTTAAGATAGCGTGTGTATACAAACTGCCCTCTTTGTACCTCTGGAGAATGAGTTGAATGTCAGTTTATGCAGAAGTTTACAGCAGCACCATCTACCGGAGAGCCCTTCGTTCGTACTACACGGTGTACTCCTCCTCCATGGTAAAAAGGAAAGAAAATAAAAGTTGTGTTAACAGTTACAAGCGGTAGACATCGTCCACTGTTGCATGTGATGCTCAGGGGGGCCCTCATGAAGTCAGTGCAGAGACAGTAGGATGCAGATCTCCAAAGGTTGATCCTTACAGCTTCACTAGATGAAACTGGTTATTACCAATTTCTTACTCCAAAGGATCAGTTGAAGAATTAAAATGGACTAGGGACTGTGCAGTGGAGATGTATTAAAAATTCTTACAATGTATCCCTCCACATGTACCTACATCTTACTGAAGTGATCCAGTTCTGCAGGAAATGAACTTTTTCTTCTAGGACAACCTGTCCCCCACTTCATCGAAAGCTCTGCCATTACATTTAGAGGCAGAACGGCTGCTCTTTAATGACATTAACCTACATTCTTAAATAACTGTAGAAATCTCTTTTCTATTTTTCCATTCTGTAGCAGACTACAGAATATTTGTAGATGCGTGCAAGCAGTACAATGCACAATTTTGTCGCATGCTTTCTAGAAGTGCCGTCCTCTCAGGTGGAATTATAGGGATTAATTTAAGGACCATTAAAGGACAAAGCGCTTCTTCATAAAAGACCGATTTATCTCTTGGTTGCCAAGAAATGCATTTAGGAAAAATCAGCTGCTTTGCATTTAGAACATGACATAATTTAGTAATGTCAACATCCAGCAAAATGGACTGAAGTGCTAAAGTGACTACTGCCACAGTGTAATTAAGATTTGAGTCTTAAAGGTTATAAAGCAGATACACCTGTATTCCTCCTGGGTTGGCTCCACTACGCCGTCTCATTATTTTTTAAGAACAATGGCAAACCATGTCAGACATCTGCTGATTTAATAACATTAAGCTTCTAGGGACAAGCTCTATCTTTTAGTTAAATCTGAAATAGCAACCAAGGCACTTAAAGAAAGGAAAGAAAAAAATCGCAGCTGCTCACCTTTCCTCACACAGATACCTCAAAGCACAAAATGCAATCTACAGAACATCAAAGAACCCATTTGGAGAAGTTTAAACGTGTGTACGTTCACAGAGGAAAACATCATCAAAATGGTACGGTTCTTTTACTAAATTTACCAGTTTTTATTGGAATTATTTTGCAGGCTCTTTGTTTACTTGGGTTTATTATTCATTACTCCCAATCTTTGGGGAAGTTTTTCCCTGCGGTTGTAGTAACATAGGTTAGCTCTTCCATTTCCACTCAATCTTTTCTAGTACAGATTGATCAGAATCAAGTAGAGCAATTCAGGTAATGCTGTGCATACAATCGATACAAGACTTTATAATAACTCCATTTCACTTGTATGCATTTCTGAAAACAGCCTTATAGTTAACTATTGAAAGTTTCACTCCTGAAAGGTTATCCATTCGTCTTCATACAGAGACTTCTGGGTCTTTTTCCTGAGGGTTTGGAATTAATTTAAAAACTATCAGTGTTATATCCATGTGGTCAGTTATAATGATTCTTGTAAATATGCTTTAATGCAACTTTAACACCTCATTTCATGGTTTTTATGATGTCCAAACACCAATGCATATTGGTTCCCCCAAGGTTTCATCAGCCTCTCTAATCTTCAGTCACTTGATTTGTTTCATCCGTAAATTTTAGCAACTTTTCATTCACACCATACCCTGAACGTTAAGAGATTGAAAGAGATGGGACATGAATCCTTGGGATACATCTCTGCTAATTTTTTGTCACACTCACAGTTGACTGGGTGGCGTTTTTTAGTTTGTTTGGGTTATTTATTATTTTATTTGGTCTGGGTTTTTTTTTCCAGAATAAAAAGTACAAAACTGAAGAAAAATTCACTCTCTCCCTGACAATTTGGTTCTTCTACCAGCTTGCCATAGACATCTCAAAGTCCAAATTTATTATCTTCACTAGTTAATCACCACAAATAAACTCTACTGGACCAGAAAGGCAGGATTTTCAAAGCAGCTGTATTTTTCCCAAATGTCTTTCAGTGCAGTTATGATTAGGTTTCCTGCTTGGAAACAGGAATTTTCCCCAAGAATTTAGTTTTTTTTAAAGACAGAAATATGAACTTTTCATCCAAAACTCTTCAGTTTTCAATGGAGAGGACCTTGATGGTGCTGCTGGGAAGGTTGGCAAGAGTTGACATTTTCCAATGGAAAATAAACTGCTTCTGCCCACATACAGACAAGATTTGGTCAAAAAAGAAAATACTTCCTAGGTAGAAAAGTTTCCATCATTCCTACTCAACATTTCAACACCAGGCTTACTTAATCACTCATGTGTTAAAGCTACACGCAGTTTCTACTGAATACCCATAATATGGCATTGTACCCGGCAGATAGGAAATACTGGCTATTTTATTTAGCAGTTCAAACATTTCAGTGTTGAAGCCTGTCTAGTTTAGCTCCTCTGTTGTTTTTCAGTTTTTTGGTTTACTTCAGCTCTTGTCATTTTTTGCCATATCAATACCCAGCACTGCTTTTGTCTCTTCCTCTCTGCCACTCTTGTGTTTGATAGGTTTGAAATAATTTCTTGTTTATCTTTCTATCTTCAGTTATTTGCTCTTCAATTTCCTTCTTAGTCTTGCTTGACTTTTCCCTGTAATCGTTTATTCTTTCTATTGGATCCATTTGGGCAGGATTTCCATTTTCTGTTTGGCTTGAATAACCTCTTACACTTTACCAGCAAAGGAAAAATCTGCTGTTCTGATTGAGCAATTAAGATTCTTTAGACATGTTAATGAAAGGACACTGACAAGTGATGGAGCTCTATATAATCACGGCCTTTTAGAAAGTGTCACCAGAAAACCAGTAAAATAAATTCACTAATACCAGGTCTTTTAAACCCCATTAGAGAGCAAAGTCTATGAGAGAGCCTGAACATCTCGTCAGGTCGTGCAGGTTCTTTTCGGGTTTTATCTTCACGATAAGCTCCTCGTTGCCATTTGTGAACTTTCCAGATGAGATTCACTCATCTGATTATTTCCCTGGGGGATGGGAAGAGCACAGCCCTAATTAGCAATCTGATAAGAAATGAATATTAATTGCCTTTTTTAAGCTGAAGGTGTCTACAATTCCTGTCTTATACTATTAACAACAACAACATTCTTTTAACTATTTTTTTTTAAGTCTGAGATGTTTGTTTTCTTTTTACTACTAAATAAGCCTTCAACTTGCCTAGGTGACACCTCATAGTTAAAGGTTTGTATTGTGCTGTTCTTGAGGAAGCACTGGGTTTTTTAGTTCCTTTCAAGGCAGTTTCAACGTGGTTTTGCAATACTATGTCTCAACCTATACAACCGGGCATTATATTGTATTTTATGTCTTCCTTACCCATTATGTCTGCTATGTTTCCATTAAAGACAGAGCTTATCTAGCAATGATAAATGCTGTGGTGAGAAAGAGATACAAAGCTAGGAAGTGCTCAGATTCAAGGCATCACTCAAGCTACTATTCTGATCAGCAATTCAGGATCCAAAAATTCAGCATACACTTCATGGTCTGCTTTGAGTACATGATATGCCATTTATTTGCCTGGTAAGTACATTTCAAGGGGAGAAAAGTACCTAATCAAGACTGTACCAATCCAAAGTATGACGTGCATAAGCAATTCTCCATAAGAAGTGACACGAAAACTATGTCAGATGTCAGTTATGTCACTTAAACGGTGACTCAAAAATACCCAGATGCTGTGGTAATGAGGACAGAAAATTGATCAATAAATAGAAAATCAAATTGCATCCTCTATCTGGTACAATTCATATTTTAAACTAACACTTCATGGGGAATATCCATTACTTATTATTGGAAAGGAAAAAAAACCCCTAGCATCTCACTAACAGATCAGGCTTTTTTTCCTTCTTCTTTCTGGTTTGCAAAAACTGTAACATGGAACAATATTTATCCCACATTTTCAATTTTTCTGGGATTATATTTCTAAAATAACAAACAAATGTAAACACTCATTTGAATTCCTTAGAAGTTGACCACCTAGAGTAGATATCAGATACAATACTTATTTTAATAGTATTTTAAATACTTACTGAAATGCTTAATAACAGTGGACTTACCCTGGAATATCTGGAATTTATGTAACATGTGGCTGTCACTACTGCTCAACATTTAAGGGATAGGGCACCACTTATTAGAAAGATGGCTTTCTAAGAAAGGAATTAGGAGATATCAGTGCAAGGGAATGATTAATACTAAAGATGGGAAAGGAAGCTTGGGCTGTGAAGAGTGGGGTAGAAGAATAGAAACAGAGAGAAAGTGGAAATCCCAATTTTTCTGTGCCACACTTTCCTTTTAAAAACAGTAACAAAGTTTCCTTACACAACACCCACAGAAATCATCTTCCCCTAAGAAACCTCAGGAATCCAACATTAGCTTTTCAAATTTTCATCTTCAGTAAGAGAGTAATGGCAACCTGGCAGAAACATGAGGCGGGCACGAAAGCCTAGGGAGGATTTTTTTCTTATTATTACACCATCACATCTGAAATAATTCCAGGATTCAAGCCAAGATCTTTGACACAAGTATTTGTAGCGTTGAGCTAAAATAACAACCCAAAATGCAGTCAAGCTCTGTTTGCTAAGTCAGAAATCCTCCTGCTGGGTTTCTAGATTTATCCGTCTTCAGCAGATGAAAGAAAAGAAGAAATCCAGAAGTTTTTCTGAACTGATACAGCTTCGGGATTGAGTGTGATCTGCAGACAGAACATTTTGCAAAGCTTTTGATCCCTTCCATAGCAGCCAATTCACTCGAATGTTCTATTTCTGGAGCCACAGGGGATTTTTAAGTTTGCTAAAACAACCAAACACATTCTTCCAAACAATACAGTGGGTCTCTCTCGTGAAAGCAAAGCTAATCAAATACAGCATCCTGTGCTATTGATGTCAGCCAGCGAGCCACTCACAGCACCATGAGAGTCTCTGCTTTTAGGCCAACAGGCGTATTATGGACTGTTTTCTCCATCTGTTCTCCAAGCAGATGCCAAGATGGTCAAGGTGTCAGAACATCCCACTGAAAATCAGATCAAAGAAGTGACCTGAGCTGCTGTGCCAGGACTGGAGTCTCTGCAGAGACTAAAAGCTGCAGAAACAAAATGTAACAAGCAATCTAGAAAATATCTATAAGATAATTCAATACGAAAAATCCTGGCTGGGCTTTGAGGCTTTCAAGCAGAGCTTGCCACCCAAATGAATCAATGAAAGTTAAAACAAACAGTGAAAGGAACTGATCCTTTCACAAGACAAAGTTAAAAGCCAAAATTGTGTGTTTATCAGTGCTGATAAGTAAATTAGACTTCTTAAATTACATCTTTAGAGCTGATGTCAGTCTTCTGCAGGGGCATCCCCTTGCCCCAGTGAAGACAGAAGCTGAATACTGCATTGAAAACAACACAGGACAACCACCTGTGACACAGGCCCCTCTATGCACCTGAATAGCCCCAAAAGCCCTATCTCAAAAAACCAAAAGGTGTGGTTAAGTAAACAGGTAACAGGATCAGAGAGCACTGATTATTTTCTTTGAAAAGTGTGTTAGCTTCCCACATGGCTACAGTCACCTCTTTCTAACTTGACATTAAAGATTTTAACATTGTAGAAAGAAAGAAGTAAGCTGGAAGGAAAGGTACAGACAGAATGGGTAAATAAGGCAACTCAGACCTTCAAAGGATGCAAGAGAAAAGGAGAGGAAGGATAAAGGAGAGGGTGACTGAATGGGCACAGTACGAGAAAGAAAGGAGACTGTTGGCAAAGAACACCCTTTGATGGAAGCAAGTAACACTGCCCACAAAACCAAGCATGGGTTTTGGATAAAAAGTCTCTTGAGAGCAGCACAATTTCTTAGAGGCTGCAGGAAATTCTACTATAATAAGAACAAGTACCTGGAAAATAGAAACCAGAAAAGAATGATGAGATAGACACCAGTGTGGATGTGCATGTGTACCCTGGCTCTCTGTGCTTCTGTTGTAGAGGCTCCTTCTCAGCTTTGGGAGCTCAGCTCTCTGGCCTGAAGAACAGCACAGACCGAGCACAGAGGGAACTGCAGACAGAGCACAGCTCGGCATTGGGTGCTCACACCTCCATCTGATACGTCAGCTCTAAGAAATCAGATGCTGAGCATGTCCTGGCTAAGTTTTATCTTCCTGGGGGGCCCAGCCAGCCCAGCTGAAGCTACCAGAACACATCCTATCTTCAAAAGCAGACAGCACCACATCATTCCCACCCCAACAAAGATGGCAAGAACAGCAAATCCAAACTTGTAGGGCTGTCCATTTCTCCCTCCTCCCTTCCTTTCAATCCCCTTACCATAGCAGGAGGGGCCAGTCTCTGGCACCTCATCAGATGTAGCAAAATTCAATTTTACAGTTGCTGCTGAAAGACCTGGATGAATTCTGGACTACAGTGCTCAGAAAAAAGTTTAAACTGGTTGCAAAGTCTGGATCTTCCAGGCAAGCACTGAAGTTTTCAGTGAGTTTTCTTCTCCTCAGAAAACGCCTGTGGATTCAAAGCTTCCATTTAAATGTAAAGCACCGTGTCTCCCTGAGTGACCAGAACAGGTTATTATCATTTGTCTATTAAAGCCTTGTGTTTTCCACCTATCGAGTGCATAAACAACAGTTTAACCTTTATCCCAAGGCATGTACACCCTTCTGCTCCTCGAAAAATGAATTCATGTTTAGTAGTCAAATCAGTATCAACCTGACCTTTAAACACATCAGTGTTTCTTGGAAAAATATTATGGCTGAGATGCCTACTGTGGTAAACAATATTCGCTGCTCCAAGCCATTGCTGAGCCATGCTGTGCGGAGCCTTATCAAAATAAGAGGGTGGAAATCAGCAGGGACCACAGATCTTCTGACAAACTCCACAGGATATGAAGAACAATGTAAATGTAACGGTACTGGCAGATATATTTCTATATTACTGTTCCAGAGATAACAGCTAAGGTGAATCATTTCCCACCACCTACAGTACTGAATTATTTCAAACTCTGAAGGGACCATATTTATTTCATTGGTAGGTAGCAATTTACTTAGCTGAAGATCATTATATTTATGTGTCTGTGAAATCCTCACAATAATTATATATTTGAGCTGTCTCAGAAGTGCTATATATATTCTCATTAGTCATGTTCTTCCAAGGATATTACCATTTTTTTTTCCTTCAACAACCTTTGCAATCTGAGTGTGAAGTACTGCACTGCATATGAACCTCAATTCTTATAGTTTTCTTAAACTCCAGTTTAATCAAACAGCGGGGTGGCCCATATTCAAATGCAAACGCTAAGCGTGCTATGAAATATCTTCATTTCCTTAAATGACTGCACTGTAGAGCTTATTTAAAACAGACCACACTGTGCAACAAAACAGAGGAGGACATGTGAGAAAAGTCCTCCGTTCGATATTACTTTTGCAAAACTTTTCCAAAAAAGGCCATGAGAACGTTTAGAGCAGGGTAAGGAGATAAAGGCGACGGGATTTCTTGGTTGCAATCCTATCTTGGCCAAGTAGTTAATCATACCTCTCCAGGGTGGAGAGAGGTCCATTTGTTCTCTCCAAAGCACTTCAGAAGTCTCATGTGAAAAGTATTTTCAAAACGCAAAACGTTGTACAAGTCTAAACATAAACGGTCAAGCTTGTAGCTAGAGATTAATAAACCCAATGAGCATCATTCCTTTGAGCTGCAGTACACACTGATGTTAAAACCTCCAGCTCTCAGACCTGGATGAGATGATCACCCTTTCCTCTACCCAAAGCTTGCTGCCCTCTGCAGTGCTCCTGCAAGATCACCAGGTCATTTGTTGTTACTATTCTCTCCTTTTTCAATGCAACAATGAGAGGAGGTGCCAGGCCGACAGTCCTGGAGACTGAAGGTCCTTGCTTGTGATTTGTGGTAACACTCCACCCTTCTGCAGAAAGTTCGAGCCAAAGAAACCCCAGAGCTTTAAAAGACATTAATCACTCGCATCAGTACCCTTATTCTGTCTAGTTTCTTATTTATTTGAATATCTCCCACAAGAAAGAAGAAAATGGCCTCAGTTGTATTTTCCTCTGCCATCCTTGCCAAAATCAGACAGGCTTTGTAGTTTGTTTCTCCTGGTTTGGCTGATGGATTTGCCTTTCTCATTTTTGAATACAAAAAGATGTAGTGGAGAACTTGTGTGCAAGGTATATCAAGTCATAACCATCACTCATTATTACCAAAATGACAAATTACAGTTAAAATAAACAACAAGCACACATAGAAGACTCAACATTGTATCTCATGCCTGCGAAGTAGTAAGTGCCAGTGGACAAAGCAGACACAGTAAGCAGCAATGTACAACAATTACCAAAATCAGGGAGGAAAAAGTTAGAGGTTCAGTTCTACCTCAGATTGTACAAGCAAAGGCTCAAGCAAAGATGAAGAGTTCTCACTTGCTTGGGAAACTGAGTAGTGAGGGATGTGCTGAGGAATATCTTGCCACAATCCGGAGGGGTGCAGGCGCACACAGTTACCCTGGCAGCAAACCACCAGCCTCTGAGAAGGAAGATGTTCAAGCAAGAACATCTCTTGAAACATCAGTTCCCCGTGATCATCAGCCCATCGCTGCACAAACCTTTATTCTTCTCTTTGCCAAATGCCCTCCTTAGGGCATTTGCCATGAAAATTAAAACTCCATCGTATTTTTAAAAGGAGAATTTCAGATAAGATCACTGAAGAATCAAAGCATAACTACAAAGCTTCCCATAAACCATCCTTGAAGCAAACAAGTCAAGAAGTAAGTGACTTTCTGAGCAGCTCACTGCACCCCTCACCTTATACAATGATCTATGTGAATGAATATAAATATATATACACATGATCCTGTTGATCCTGCTTCCATAAATAAGGAGTGCAGCTACACATGCCATTTTTCTACCATTTATCTTCAGGTGAGCACCTAAAGGCACAGGACTTTTTCTTTTTCTCTTTTTCTTTTTAACACTCCATGGTTGTGAAAACAAGCATGGAGCAAATGTAAATAAGCACAGCTTGGCAAATAGACATATCCATTGTGAAATCCATCCACAGCAAATTAATAAGCCTAAAAGACTCTCACAGTTTGAAACTGCGCTTCCTAATCTATGATCGCTGCCACATTTATTTTATTACAACATAAAATAAACATCACACCTTTAAACTTTTCACATTGTTAATAAATCAGCTCAGAGGGGATGACTTTCAAGAGAGGACCATGCCTGTGGTTAGCAGAGTCCCACAGATACACAAGAGATGCAATTATGCTGGAATAGCCAATTCTCCAGCTCTGACACAGCTTATTATTTGACTAGCAAACAAGGAACTTTTTCAACTTAATTGCAGCCTGGCTTTTCTACCACTGATCTTTTTCATCCTTCTTTTCCTTTAACTCGGGCTTTCATAGAATTCTGTTTTATTTTAATCCTTTGGTTGTTGATGTGCCCGTTTCTTGGGTCTGCGTTTAGTGCTCGCTGTGGATGTGCACAGCTTCAGGATGAGGTAAGCAGCAGTTGCTGGTAAGATCTACCCCATCACAGCTCACTTGTTAGAAATTTGTGATTCAAATTAAAGGAATTTGCGGCATTAATTTGAACCATACACTGATAGGGGCTCTTAACTGTAGTGGTGCAGCCTCTCTGAAACCTATGAAATTATTGAGTCTCTTGTTGAAATGTTTATTTTTGGATGGATCTTCAGTCAGTCATTTTCCTTGTATATAATGTACATATGTTTGATAAGGAATTTAAAACTACAGAGGACAGCACTAAATACGTATCAGTAATGATTTGCACCATCTGCTGAGCCTCCCCCTGTGTCAAAGCAGAGCTCATGTCCCCCCTGAGCAGTGCCCTTGGTCCCTGGAGCTGCAGGTCCTCAGCACTATTTTGGCCACACATCAAGGGCACAAACGTGTCCTGACTGAACATCATTGCTGTCCCTTTGCAATACAACATTTCCATCACCCTACACATAAGGAACAACTGATTTTCATTAATTAACAAACGGCCCTGGCACAGGGCCCGGGACCCGGCTGCCCGTGCTCTGGTACCAGCAGGAAAGCGCACAGCAGAGCAACTGCTTCTGCCAAGTGCAGGATTGGGCCTTTAAAGGTCAAATCATTACCAGCTTTCCAGAAGCGTAAACTGCCTTTAAAGTCAACAAAGTAAACCCAAACTATTCAGAGATTCACCCAACATTTATCTTCTAACTTGTTATCTTTGGTACATGAACTCATACTGTTTGCACTGCAATGCATAAAATATTAAAATTAAAAGGCTCAGGGACTTGTGAGAGGAAAAAAAGAGCAAAACTGTTTTAGATTCAGATGCATTTCATCAATATGTAGTGTATTTGCATACTGGAATCAGAGACTCCTGATTATGCATGTTTATTGATTTTGGCTTTGTTTTGATTAATGATAAAACTAAGATACGTCTGATGAGGTAGCACGGCTTGAGGGAGCTTAACACAATACGAATGGTTTGTATTTTAAGAAATCCTATTTATGCAAATAAGAGGACATTCACATGCATCTTGCTCAACCAGGGCTGTAACAAAGCTCTAAAAACATTCTCTTTTATACTCTGGATAATTTGGGGAGGCAGGTTTAATACCAAAATGCTGCATAACAATTACTTTTTTCTTCATTATGAATGACTTCCATTATATCACCTTGGACAAGAGAACAAGCTTAAATTCCCACTGCATCTAATTTATTATTACCACTGAAGATATTGTTTTGTGTCAGAGCGCATACAATATTTCTAGGAACGTATTGCAAAAATCCTACTGGGGGGAGTTAAAGGGGAGCGGGGAGAAGTAGGGAAGAAATAGCAAAACATAGCTGGCTATAAAAGTTTGTTGAATCTTTGTAAAAAAAAGCAATATTGGCATGTTAGCCTACAGCCACACCACTCAGGAAAAGGGGAGAGAGGTTTTCACTATGCAATGAAAGCTGAAGGTACTTGTTATTACAGTGCAAGGAAAACGTGAAGACAGATTTCCTATGTGTAGTGCACTAAGGACATCAAGAGTTGTGACAGATTTTATTTATGTCTTAGGTACCAGCATTCAGCCCATACAGCGGGCAGCAGGCTGAGATTACCCTGAATTTATCCAACAAGACACCTGCACATCAAGATAAATAAAATTATCAGGCAGGCTGTGTTCTGCCACATGAATTATTCTTACAGAGCTCAGCAGGATTGTTGCCTGTATGACAGCTGCCATATTGGCTTCTGATAGCTACTTGGGCAGTAAGATCAGAATCCAGACAGGTTAAATTATAAAAGCAGCCAGAGAATAAGGGAGACAATGGAGGTGAGGAGGATCCTTCCCTGTAAGGTATAGTCCCAAAATATAGTTTTGGGACAACTTGATAGTCTGAAGCTGTGTTTTAGAAAGATATGGAACAAAAGTGTCCACTTCTCCAAGCAAGGGCTGACCCATCTGTTAACAGACCCTGTGACAACTTCTATTTAGGGGACAGTAGGGTTTGCTTGCAGGCGGTTAGGGTCGGGGACAACAGAACACCACTCTTCAACACCACCCACCCATGACATAAGAATATTTGCTTCCACAGCCCTTCAGAACTGCTTCATGCTGCAGGAAATGTGGTTGAATCCCTTCTGCAGGTGCTACTGTGTATTTGGAGAGAGACTCGGCCAGTATCAGAGGGAAGAAGCAGGGTCAGTTGAACAGCAAGAAAGGGTCAGGCTGCCACAGTCATTCCTGCATCTGAAGGACTGGATTTGTCTTAGAAATTGTGCCTCTTAATGTCTTCACTGCTTAACAAGCCCTCTTCTACTTCAGGGACTTCATTATATGAGATAGATGAAACGTTCATCTTACTCTTTCAGCTCAAGATGCTGGAAATCTTACTCCACTCTCAGAAGAAAGAGCATTGCCCATTGACAGCCGTCGTTCTGCGATCATTACAGGGCAGCAGGACTCCCAGGCTGCAGGACAGCCTCTGTTAACAACTCAGCAGGGATCTCCTTTTTGTGATGCTTCGGGGTCAGGAACAACAGAGCCAAAGGGACAGACTGGGGAGATCACGGCTATTTTCTGAGATGGTGTTTCCAAATCTAAGGGACTCAGTGGGGACTCATCACTGCAGTGGGGTCCCTCTCAATTACTCTGCAAGAGGGGATGATCTAAACCATGAAAGTACACACACACTTCTTCCTCTAACACAACAAGTTTCACTCATTTTTCCACTCACTTGAAAAGGCAAATATGGATTGGATGGAATTTCAAATTTCATAAGGAATTATTTAAGCCACAGGCTAAAGCTCTTTTCTATTTAAGCCTGAATTTAACTTGAAGAATAAAGAAAGTTGTAGCATATACTGGCACATAGAAAAATAAAAAAAAATAAAAAGTTGAATTAAAGTTGAATTAAATCTAAGTAGTAAACTAGAGAACTAATTTCGTTAATTTGCTGGATGTTGTCAGTGATTAAATAACTAACTGTAGCCAGATTACAGGCTCTCAAAGGGGAAATAAAAGAACTGTGGATTGAAAAATCTTTGAACTTTGTAAGCGTCAAAAATGAACAACTGGAAAAGAATATTTAAATCCACAAACCCCGTGAGACTTCCAGATTTCCATTTGTGTCCCAATCAAGTTGTTGCATTTCTCTGACAGGACTGAGAGCTCACTGATACCAGTAAAAATGCAATAATTCAACTCCGTACTGTAGATCTTACACCATGTAACATTTAGATAGCAAAATACAGCCATTCAACGCATCTGCCCTCCTATGGCAGCTAAGTGTATTGCATGCTACAAAATACTGCTAAGATTAAATGATAATTCTATTCCAAATGATAAAGAGCTTAGTTTAGGATGAAAATTAACGCCACACAGGCACAGAAAACCTTCACAGTAATGCTTAAAAGCTGACAATGTAGAATTTAACACCAGTCACAAAAATAAGATTAGGCATTTGTGATAGAAAGTATTCTGCTTCCGTATCATCTTCCCTCACCATTCCTCTTTTCTTTTTTTTTTTTTTATTTTAAAGTCTTTAAACATGGTACTTAACTCCATCCATGAAATATTATGCAATATGTTGATCATGCTGGTTTTTAATTTCAACTCAACTGAAGAAGCATTGTTAAAAAGAATCACTATATCCCAAGGGAATCAGGAAATTAAACTTTATTTATTGGGTTTTGACTTTCCCATAAGTAGATACAGCCATATACCATCTGATTACCATCTGAGGGGAGGCACAGCTTGAAAAAGAGCACTGCCAAAGTGCCACTGGGCCATTGATTAATTAAGCAATAAGATAAGAAGGTCTGTCGCTTAGGGTCATTAATGCATGCCTAAAATGCCATTTGAGGCATGAATGTCTGGTTAGTATTATAGAGCCTGATCCCCCAAGAATTTACATCTGAGCGCAGTACTTGATACTTCTGTTGTTCTGTTTGCACAAGAGGCACTGGCATTTGTAGGTACTAAGATACGCTGGACAATCTAAACACCATCTTCATCTTGGGGGTGATGAGAGAGGGCTACTGGACATTCATTTTAAATTTCAAAAACCACTTCCATTTCAGAAACAGCACACTTCAAGTTGCAAAATTTGTCTCTCATTCCGTAGAATATTGAAAGGGATCATAAAAACATATATGCAGCCATTAGTTTCTTAAAATAATATGCTGGCAGGCAACTAGGTCTTCAGTGAAGCTCTAAATACTCTCTAGCAAACCTGTGCCCAGGGAAAGAAGTGTTGGTTACAGCGAAAGTCCAGGACTCAGGACTCCTTCATCTTCATATCACGGCTTTGCTGCTGAGCACTCACCCTCAGTGCAGCGTGCCACAATTAAATCATCTGCAAGATGAGCACTTGTGCTGGTTGTGGCCAGGATAGAGCTAATTTTCTTAACAGAAGTTAGCATGGGGCTATGTTTTGGATTTGTGCTGAAAACAGCCTTGATAATACAGAGATGTTTTTGTTATTGCTGAGCAGTGCTTACACAGCGTCAGGGCCTTTTCTGCTTCTCACAGCACCCTGCCAGCAAGGAGGTTGGGGGTGCATGAGGTGACCTCAACTGACCAGGGGTATATCCCATACCACAGCACATCATGCTCCACATATAAAGGTGGGGGAAGAAGAAGGAAAGGGGGGACATTTGGAGTTACTGCTGTCTGGTGCATGGTTTCTGGCTGGGGTTAAACCACAACAGTCCTACTACTTAAAATACTTCATGGGGCTACTGTAAGGATTAATTCATTGCTATCAGGATAGTGCTTTAGCATCGTATCACTATATCTAGACATCCCACAGCAAGGGAAAAAAATTAGCACTCCTAAGATTCTCCTGATTTTCTGAGCAGGTTCAGGTAGCTGGGAGAAATGACCACTCTACACCCCTTCCCTTCTGCCAGAGCGGCTACGTTTTGTATGAAATAGTTAAACATTGGGCTTGAAAGCAAGCACAGGGTTTTCTCTACTTCAGTGGTCTGGGCACTCATCTGTGAGCAGGCAGACCTGACGTCCAGTCCTTGCTTCAATTAATGTTTACTTCAAATTTAAAAGCCATACAAGGACCCCAATCCAGGCAAACCCCCCTCCCCTGTGGGTCTCCTAACCCCTGGGCTCGACCATCGTGCTCTCTCATGTATACGTGTGAACTCTCTCTTGCTGATTTAATGAACATCAAAATATTCCATGCACATGAGACAGCTTCAGGAAGAGGAAAGTAAAGAAAACTTGCACCATTGTGTAATAAGCCATAACCCTCTCCCTGAAACAATACAAGAACAGAACCTATTTCAAATGGGTGTTGTAATAATTAAGCTCTTACACACATACGTGATAATAGCTGCTCTTCATGTACCTCTGAAGAACCTGATGTGTTTAAGCATTCTTCCAGTTTAAAATACAGTGGTGACATGAGAATAATTAATTTGTAAATCTTTTCCCCGATACAGGTTTGAGCTTGGTGGTGTCCAGACTAAGGCATTTTAGCCTTATCCAGAAGCAATATTTTCAGGGCCCATGAAAGACTTCTGGGGACTTGGATGTCTCTAGCATCTGCCACTAGATTACTTCACCAGGTCACTTGGAGAGGATGTGCAAGCTCCCTCTTCTGAGGCTTTCTATACTCAGACCAACAAAGCCACAGCTGAGTCAATCCTGTGGGTCTGGCCTGAGCAGGAAGCTGGACTAGATACGCCCCAGAGGTCCCATCTGGGATCAGCACTTGGATTTTGTTGGCCTGAAACTTGTCTATTTCAAACTACATTTCTTTCTGTACACCACATTTAAGAAATGATAATTTGAGACATTTCACTTTCAGGTGAATATACTGAAGTATATTCAGTGATCAGACAAGAGAGCAAGCTCATAACATGCTTTTCATAAACGCTACACAGCTGCCTGCCTGAATCATAAATTGGGAGCTTTAATGGTTCACTCACACCCACTATTGCCATACATCCAAATTAAGGTCAGTTTGGATCACTTCCCCGTTGAATAGACTTCCCTTAATTAGATATTCCAGAGATAATGTTTTAACAGCTCATTATTTTATTACTTTGTTGCAGACACAGGCCTAAAACAAGAAATTTGGGATAAGGCAGCTCTCTACAGTCCTTTCCCACTCCAGAGCAGAATGGGTCTCTGTATTGACATCTACTGCTCATGAGGTAATGCAGCAGCAGCACGGAGGACTTGAAGGAGTAATTAGAAAACAAAGGTTGCAGAATCTGATTTAAAGATATAGGTACCTAATCCAACGTTTCTACTTAATCTCAGAAATTTTATTTCTTGTCAACCACCACAGCCTCTGTATCAACATAAACATTTCTATTTGATACAGACCTATACTTTCAGTTCAACATTAGCATCATCGCAGTTACACCAGTATTTTGCTCAGCTAGGGAAAAGTTTAACCAGTATAAGAACATTTATAGAAGTTTACTATTATCCACACTTCAACTGTATCACTATAAATAAATCAGAACCAGTTTGGGGTTTAGACAGACCTCCAACAGTATTGCTACTGCATAACTGTGTAGCCCAGGGAAGGAAATGGGCTCATCTTCAGCACAACACTTAGATCAAGTTACTTCACACAGACTAACCTTGAGAGTACACACTAAGAAACAACATTTCAGCTACAGGGCTTGATTTGATTATGAACAGAGTGATTAGATTAGCAGCAGATGACTTGGAAGTCAAGCTGCTGCATCCCCATCGCATTACCAGTTCCACAAGCAACAACACTCCCCCTTTCACCCAACCCTCCCCACAGGCCAGGCAGCTCAGGCTTTAAGCATCTCTTTAAGCTTCTTTAGACACCAAGTAAACAAAAGACAAAATTTAAATCTTGCTTCTTGTTGTACTAAAACCAATCTGCTATCATACAACATCAATAGCTTGCCTGTCAGGGTCAAAATGACTATTAAAAGCATTACACAGGTCACAACATTTCATAAATGAAATAGATATAAAAGAAAAGCTGACATCTCGCTTACCAGGAGGCCACACGGTCCAAGAGACAGCAGCTTGAAGGGAGATAATTTTCTCAGCTCTAGTTATCAGCAACCAGGGCAGAAAAAAAGAAAAACAAAATGAAACACACTTTAAACAAGTGGACACGAGCATCAGCCTATATTCCAGTACAGCTGAACTGATACAACCTGAGAAGCAAGCTGCCTTCAACCAGGACATAGAAAGTGAAGTGCTAAAGTTGCTATTCTTCAACTCAGCCCCATTAATCACCAACGCTTGCCTGTTGTGGAGTTCAGCTGATGAGTAGCAACTCATTAAACCAAAGGAACTTGCAGCCATCTGCCCAGCTGCTTTACTTTTTTTTAATCAATTTTGCTTGAGTTCTGTGAATTTAGCTAAAATACAGAAAATGCTTTTAAGTTAACACGAAAGAAACTTCTTAAGAAAGCTGTGTAGACAGCACCTAAATTGATGTAGGGTCAGGAGAAAAAACAGAGGGGAACGATAGCTGCTTATTCAAAAGGATTATAGTATGCAGCCTGTTATTTCTGTAAAGAGGTTTTGGCTGTGTTCGAATTGTTGACAATACTGTTCAAGAAAATTTTGCAACAAACATGCTTAGTTTTTGTTGTGTTTTGTTTTTTGCTTTTTTTTTTTAAAATAAAACAGGGTACAAAAAAAGTCCATCTTTATCAGCACCACCTAGAAAACACCCTCTGCTTCTCCAAAGTAATACTTGGCTAAGTTACCCACAGCATGCCCATTCTGCTGAGCCTACCTACCCTCATCTGATCCTAATTCCAACCCAACTGGGAGCATTCTCCCGCTCTGACAAGGAAGCCTTTACAGGAGGTACCAGCCCTCCTCCACTCTCCTCCATCCCCCAGAAGGAAAAAAAAACATATTGCGAAAATATTTTAACTCAATAGGGCTTTCTTCTCAGAGACATTATTATCACAAGATTAAACAAAACTGATGGTTTCTATCCAAAGTATGCAAGGTTATGACTTTCTGGAATTTATCTGGGGCATTTATCATTCATTTTGAAATTCACTGTATTGTATCTCATGTTATTTACCCAAGCACCAGAGCCAGGGCATGAGATGTGTGGGAATTACTTGTTTTGTTCAACCCAGCATAGTGTATTTCAGTTTTTATAGAGGTTTCATGAGCTCTCCAGTTTCTCCTTTAGAATCTTTATCACAATATTGTTGAGAAAACCTATTAATTCATAGTTACTTTAAAAAAAAATAAATCTGTGTTTGAGTCAAAATGTAAAGAAAAAAAGGTAGGGGGGAAGAAATCTGGAATATTTCTGTTGGTGTTTTAAGGCATAACAAACTACAGTAATTTATTTCACCATATCCAGTTGTAATGCTAAACCACAGATAAACATTACTAATGTAGCAAGAATGTGTTTCTTCTTTCTGACGGAGGTCCAAGATTGCCCTCTTGAGTATGCCAAACAGCATGGGGTACTTCATTTAGCATGTGATTGGCACACACTTTAGTTTTGAATCAGTTTGGAGACGAAATTGTTGGCTAACGCTCTGGAAATTCTGACTCTACAGTTGTCAGGCAGGCTGTCTTTACTTTGAGACAAAATAATTCTTTTTAATAATACTATGTTACTTGGCTTTTTATCTGTTTTTACTTTGTTCATTAATGTTTTGCATTTCTATGCATTGTGCAGCATCCCAAGAACTTTAGGTGGGGAAACTTCATTTTAAAAAAAAAAAAAGTTTATTATTTCAGCATGTCCTAATAAAATCGCTACACGTTTGGGAAACATTCTGATCCAGTCTACTTTGATGGCACACAAAAAGGTCAGCCATTACACGCTGGCACAGAAAGATAGATCTGTTCCCTGAAAGGCAGATATAATTTCTTAACATAGCTCATTTCCAAAGCATCTCTTAAAATGCAGGGAATTCTAAGGGTTGAGGGTTTATTTTCCCATTTATCTTGTAAACAAAGGAAACTACTTCCATAAACTTATGCTTAGATTTTTTTAGTAAGCATTATTTTGCATAGCAATAAGCTTATTTCTAGTATATTTTAAGACACACCATTGGGTTTATTACCTTGTTGTTACTAATGAAAAAGATCCACAAGAGGAAAACACATTATTTGGAGGTCTTCAGATCCAGTTCACCTCAACCTCAAACCTTCATGCAGCCTTCCACTTTCAGCTTTGGCTTTTTTCCCCTTACTGCCATGAATGACGCGTACAAACACACACATTTTGCTGGGGCACACACAGCCACACAAACATTGTTTACAACATCCTTTCTTGCTTTACTTATACAACTGCTGTGTTATAACCAAACATTTCAAATTTTTTGCACAGCAATCTAATGCACAGCTTCTTTAGTATCTAGTTTCTCTAGTGGCTGGTAGCCTGCCTTCATATCCATGAAACCTTTCCGAAATGTTTATTGCCTACCTGAACATGCAGTTTTGGCTCCCTGTCGTGGTAAAACCTCAAGGATCCAGCTCCATTAAATACTTCTGTCAACACAGATGCTGTCAGCTGCTGGAGGTGCAGCCATACCTCTGCTTCTGAAGTAGAAGGAGCTTTTGTATCAAGATGAGGGTCAACCAGTATCAAGTAACACAAGTACAATCACCACCTCTGTTCTCCTAAAAGAGGCATTTCTAAAAATATGTACAAACATGCTTTTCCTTATAATGCTCTTCTTCATTAAAATGTTTATAGTAATGTATATCTTCAGGGTAATGTATGATCTTTGATTTCAATGAACTCTCAACTGAACTCCCACATTTACTTTACATATGTGTTTATTTCATCACCCATTTGAGTAATAACTAGTTCAGATCTCGAGAAAAGGCTCTGATGTGATAAGTCAGTGCTACAAAAGTATTTCTAGAATTAAGATTACTTCTTTGGCTGCAGGTTTTTTTCATTCTCTGGAACAGGCTTGTCAGCGCAATGTTTCTGTTGACCAAATGGGCTCTCAGTATTTTGACTTTTCATAAATGATGTCTGGTAAATGGTTAAGCCATCCTCCCTGCTAGGAGCTGCTGCATGAGCCCACTGGAAGAAGTTCTGGGAGTTCTGTTGCCGTCTCTCTGGTTCCACCTTCCTCCGGCCTAGATCCTAGGAAAAAAAAAAATGAAAGCAAAATTCATGTAAACATACGACTTACACTCACAGTTTCACTGATGAATCTTCCAACAGTCACTACCCCACTGGGAAGTTAACGAAGCTGTTACTACAGTGATTTCAAGAACTCATGGCTGATCTTTAGCAAGTTAAAAATAATATTGTCAGACTTGCCTGTATGAACATTTCTGGTTGCATATATAATGAAAGATTTGTTGACCTTCCATCTCTCAGTACTAATAAACCCCTTGTACTTTGCATTTCTGTAGCACACTATAGACTCAAAGCTATTTAGCTATACTCAGCTAAATTAATCTTCAGAGGAACCCAAAGAAATAGGTTAATAATTTTACGTCCTGACTCCAATAAAGAAACTGAGACAGACCATGAAATCTGAATCTTCAAAACCATCCCTTGTGTGTCCAAACACAGAGAGACAGAGCCTGAATTTAACATTCCATAGCCTGCAGGAAATTTATTTGGAATTATGGTTGATCAGTATCTGTAAAACTATGAGACCCTGCACAAAGTGTACAGAAATGGAGGTTACTCAGTGAATAACAAATACCAAAAATCTAGGTCTAAGAGAGCCCAAAGTCAGACCAGCTTTCAGTATCACAATTCCTCCTCTACTCATTATCTTGTGAACTGCACTATTTCTTTTGCTGCCTAGAAAGATGCCAACAACCTAAGAAAAGTGGAAAAACATAGAACTGTTGCATATAGAGAAAAGCCCCAAACAATTTAAATTCTATTCAAAGTTGTGGCTTCTGCAAAATACATTTAACCAGCTATATTATAAAGAGATGTGGACTGGAAAACAATACATTCTAGAGATATATTGTGTGTGTCCTATGGATTTTGGTTAAACTTAAAATAAAGATAAGTTTGGATCAAATATGTAGGACTATGAGTGACTGAGACTGCTAGAAAAGTTCATCACAAGGCAAATCACTTTTAGCAGACTAATAGGATGCATAACTGGATACAAAATCATGTTAAGACACAATAACCAGGACCACTAGAAACTGCCTATCAGAGACCCAAATAATGGCTTTTCATTCCCCCTGAATTTAGCCAGTCTCAATGCCCAAGTCTGCTGCTGTGGGCCTGGGCCAGTCCCAAATGAATCCCATCCCTGTGCTAATAAAAAGTGCGGTTTTCTTTGCTGTTTACATTTTTCTCACACAATTTTTAGCATCTTGAATTGTGCTGGGTACTTACAAAATCAAAATACTCTCCTACATTCTGCAGACTGTTTCTGTTGTCATGAGAAGAAAATGGGAAATTGTTGCTCACTGCTTTCTGAAAAAAATAAATATAGGAAAACAATACGAATTTTCACATACCTTGTTTAGAGTCCACTAGTCTTAGCTCTTATACTCTGACAGATGTTGAAATGACAGCTGCCTATGTTCTCACACAGAAGTCATATTCATATATTAAATCTTCAACCGCACAGAATTTTATAGAGCCAATGGGGACCTGCTATAATTTTTTTTTAAATAATCAGCAGGATGTGCGTTCCCAGGACTTGCTGAATATATACACAATTAATACAACAGTGTGAATTTTCAAATAAGAAATACTGCATTCTGTCTGTAAGCAGCAAAATACTAGATATATATCAGGATTGCCTTGTTTGATTCTCTAGTAAGCCTAAAGCTAATTAAAATGAACTACAAAAGGGACCTCAAAACTGAATTCATCTATGATTTATGTACTTAATGTCATGTACACCGCTTGTTGCACGGGAAGTGGAGGAGGTATTAATTGCAAAACTAATTTATAATCTCATTCTTTAACATAATGTTCATCCAATCTCTAAAATGAAACTAGAGTTTTAGAAGAAAGGACTATTTTAAAAAGTAATTTAATATATCCATTTTTTTAGAGTTTGTTTATTATATATCATTGTAAATTATTAAAATAGCTAAAAATCAAAACACTGAAAACTGTTCTGGACCACTAAATTGCCTCTTTTTTTCCTGAAGCATTATTTTCCTGCTTCATGCTGGGAACTTCATGGTTTTTTCTGCAAATGCTGTAGCACTTTTTACTTTTAACATTGTGGAATACATTTTTCATGTTCCAACTATAGTATTCACCTCCAAAGAGAAGACCAAGTTTCAATGTAACACGAATTTAAAAACTTATTTCAAGAGTAAGTGAATCTGAATCAGCTCTAAAGATAAATTTAACTGGAGATCTGATCTGGCAAGAAGAATCACCAGATACAAAATCTGCCAGCATGGAGTCAGCTGCATGATTGTGTCTTAGGGTATTTGGTACTCTAGACAGATTATCTACCTTTTTTGGGCACGTGCCACATGTTCAGACTGTAGTTCAATGGATAAGTACATTAAAAAGATACATTCTCATATGTGTTTAAAAATAAGCACCTTCTAGGTCAGTAAAATGCACTACTTACTAAAATATCCTACTGCAATCACACATCAATCACACTTTAGGAATAATGTTTATAACTAGATCCAATATGCTGCAGGAAAATTGAAAACCAAGATGGTACATATTGAATAGCATCTCTTGGATGAATTCCCCGTATTAACTAATGTTTTTTTAAAAGCTATTACAGAATAATTACAGGACTATCATGAAGTAAGAAATAAGAGGCAATATAAGCTTAAACAGTACTATATTGCTGAGAAAATTAATTAACCTCACAGCCAGTGAGCTCCCTCATACAAAGAGATTAAAGACATCCAGCTTCATGTGCAGCGAGCTTCCAACACTCTACCAGCACTTCTTGAAAATGCCACATAAACAAACTTCCTCAGATTGTTCCTGTGACCACATTTTAGCCATCTTCATATTCTCACCACTGACCTTATTTTAATTCTTGATTTATGACATAGGGATTCCAGTAATTATTTTTAACAGTGAAGGACTGGTAAAAGCAAGGCATAAACCAGTCACATTAGTGTTGATAAAGGTCCAGCTAACCTGGTTCTCCTTTTCAGACAGTGGCTGAGGCCAGATGCTCCATAAAAAGGTATATGTAATATCAACATAATGTATATTCATGTTACAGTATGATCTTCTTTTCCTTTCACTAGCCTCAAGCTTCCCTTTTAAATATTCCTTCCTAGCCCATTTCTGCTCGTCATTATAGCAAAATCTGTGAAATGAACTCAATATAATTGCTACACTTATAGAAAATTAAAATAGAAAATGTTCTGGGCACAAAGTGGGTGGGTAAAGCAAAGCTCAGCGTGACGATAAAATAAGGACATAAAAACGTGCTTATGAAATTGTAACATTTTAAATACTTGTGATTTTAAAATGCTTTGTTTCCAAAGTTGTCCCAAATCTTCTCATTTTAAGCAAGGCTTAAAAATGTTTAAAATGGGAAGCTTCTAACTTTTTAATGATCAAGAAAATAATCCTATCCCTGAATATACAGAATTTCTGACACTCAATTTAAAACAGATAATCAAATTTCTATTAAACAGTCTTATAGAACCATAGAATCATAGAACACCAGGATGGAAGGGACCACAAGGATCATCTAGTCCAATAAGGCTTTACACACAGGTTTTGGACTGAGATTAATCATAATATATTCTGGCACATAAACAAGTCTCAAACAGCTATAGTAGCTAATAAAAAAAAGTAACTGATGCTGGAAATCAGCAATAATGGCAGCAGGACTTTGAGTATCCAAAATTCTAACTGAGTAACAGCAAAACATGTTTCTTCCTTAGCACAGCTAGCAATCATTTCACTCCCTGAGGCACAAAGTCTGCCAGTTCGCTCCGACTGCTTTGCCAACGACTGTAAGCGCTATTCTTACTTTAACTTAGCGAGTGATATCTTGCAAAAAGGAGCTCTGTAAATTGACTGTATTGCCACAAAAACTCACTTGTTCCCTAGCTTTGTATGCTGGTGGTACTTTATCCTTAATATACTGAGCAGCTCCTGAGTCGTGGACCTGCTTTTGTGCAGCACGTGTAGTTGACTCAGGTGGAGTCTGGCATACTTCAGCGTGAGCAAACTAGAAGATAGTAAAAATTGTGGCACAAATAAAGAAAAAAATAACCAACAAAAACCCCAAATAAATCTGATCAGAAGTGTGGGCGAAATTGTCTTTTTCCCATTTATTTTTAATATTTGGATTGCAGCAGCACCTAGTGGCCTCTGGAAAAATCAGAAGCCTCCCATATACAACACAATCCCTACCATAAAGACCTTATAACATAGATCAGTAATCAGATAAGGATAATATTACTCCAGGATCTTTCGGAAAACTGTTTACACAGTGGTAATCCATCTAGTAAAGTTGCTTATGCTGCAACATCTTTTTTTTTTTTGATTCACACTGCTGTATGACCATCAGTTTGAAAGCACAACATATTCTGGGATCAGTTCAGCAAAGTGCTAGGGACACAGGGTCAGAGACTGAAGAACAGCCTGTGCCAGCTGTGCATATGCCCAGAGGACCCAGCACAGGGCTTCTGACAGGGACCAGGGCACTTCTAAGGGTGAGAACCAAGGCAAACATCAGTTGGCATTTTCCAGAATCACATAATCGTTTAGGTTGGAAAAGACCTTAAACATCAACAAGTCGAACTGTTAACCTAGCACTGCTAAGTCCACTGCTAAACCATGTCTGTAGGTACCACACCTACATGTCCTTTAAATACCCTCAGGGATGGTTACTCCAGCACTTCCTTGGGCAGTCAGTTCCAACACTTGACAACGCTTTTGGTGAAGTTTTTCCTAATAGCCAATCTAAACCTCCCCTGGTGCAACCTAAGGAAGTTTTCTCTTGTCCTAACGCTTATGATAATCAGCTAGGGCTATGTATATAATAGACCTCCAACACTGCCAGAAAATGGGGGAAAAAAAATCCTGCCAGAGTTTGCTTTAGCACAATTCCTCTGAATAATCAAGGGCATAGGGAGAAACCTGCGGGGAACGGGGAAACTAATTTCCAGCTAACTTAGCACGGCTTTTTTTTCGATAGTTTAAGCCTAAAAAAGCCTCACCCAGGCATTGGAACGGCCCTGGTCGCGGGGGGCGCCTCTATCTTTAGGCATGCCTGCGCGCTGCTGTTCTGCCCGATCCCCCGTGTGCCCCGCGGTTGCCGCGGCGCCCGTTTGTCCCGGGTACGCAGAGGGACACACCTTCCCCTTGCCGTGACGTCAGACCCCACTCTGCTCCACAGAGCGATGCCGGTGTTTCAGTAAGAGCCGGCCGAGCAAAGGCAGCGCGGCTTTTACCCGTGGAGTGCAAAAGGGAGACAAAAAAGTAGCTAAAAATATGGAATGATGTCTCAGAATGGGACTTTTTAGAAGGGCATTTAGCGACAGGATGCTTTGAGCAGCCTGGGCTGGCGGGAGGTGTCCCTGTCCATGGCAGTGAGTTGGGATCAGATGGTCTTTAAGGTGCCTTCCAACCCACAAAGGAAACAAGGCTTATACAACTGTACTTTCTGAGATCCCATAATAATTTTCAAATCCGCAAGACATTTTCAATCCACTTTGAGAGAAAGAAAGAATTTATAAGATGACTAGGATCATCCAAGCTCCATGAGGATCAGTGGCAGGACAGAAAAGTACTGCAATAAAGAAAGGCATGTCCTGGACCAGTTGCTATTTATATATTTTCTAAGAGACTGCTGACAGGCAGTCAGCATTTGTACTTCCTGGCCAGTCACAAACTGTGCTATCTCTTGTGGCATGGAGAATAAAAAGCATAATCTAAGAGAAAAATAATAAATATTAAAACACCTTTAGGCAGTATTCATGGCACCATTTACTTGCATAGGGCATCACAGCTCAGCTGTTGTCAAACTCAGTGCATAAGCAGGAGCCAACACACTTCAATTCTTTATTCCCCCACACACTAAGAACCATAGAATTGTTTGGATGGAAAAGATCTAAGATCATCAAGATGAACCATTATCCAGCTCTACCATGCCCACTTCTAAACCATGTCCCTGAGATACCTAGACAGCGTTGAAACACATCCAAGCATGGCAATTCCACCACTTCCCTGGGCAGCCTGCGCCAGTTTTTAACAACCCTTTCAGTATAGGAGTTTTTCCTAACGTCTAACCTAAACCTTCCCTGGCTTCACTTGCTGTCATTTCCTCTTGTCGTACCAGTTGTAACTTGTATGAAAAGACTGGCACCAATCTCTCTACAACCTCCTTCCAGGTAGTTCTAGAGAGCAATAAGGTCTCCCCTCAGCCTTCTTTTCTTCAGACTAAAGGTGCCCCACCATCAAGCATTCACTGGTTTCATTACAGTTACACTTGCAAACCTCATCGACAATCACTACCAGCCCATTTCCTTACCTAAACTACCTAATATGGCATTGTATCACTCCGTTCTCAAGATCGGGTTGGGACAACCCAGGTCTGCCGGGATCCCGGAGCACCGGCCATCAGCAGGCCCCAGGGGCTCGGCAGCTCCACACAGAAACGCGCCCTGAAGGCTGCAGCACCTCACCCTCCCAATACGGCACAGAGCGGCGAGAGAACTCCAACAGCTGACAGCGCAGTTTCACCACAAACCCTCACTTCGCTTCAACGCCCCTGAGGGACAAGAAGCCGCCCCGAAAAG
>NW_010163237.1:3833-4065 GCF_000695765.1 Mesitornis unicolor | reverse complement strand
CCACCGCCGCCTTTGCCCTCACGCCTCGGCCCCGCCCCGCCCTCGAGCCCATCTCCCCTCCGTGCTCTCTTATTGGCCAGCGCCCGCCTTCCCGTCCTTCAGCGCCTCCTGGGACTTCTCGCGAGAGGTGGCGGTGTCCGCCGTGACGCACTCCCTGCCGGCAGCGGGCGCTGACAGCGGCCTCTGTCCCCTGCCGCCGTCCCCCGCCGCCCCTGCCCGGGCTGGCACCGCA
>NW_010163237.1:0-3501 GCF_000695765.1 Mesitornis unicolor | reverse complement strand
GAGCGGGGCTGTAAACGCAGCCCACAGTGATGTTTTAAACCGCCTCAGAGGCGTGAATCCTCCGTTCCAGTTTGGTGAGTAAGGGAGTGCTATTGTCAGGGCTAGAGTGCAGTAGGGAACGTACTAATTATGATTAAGTTTTAATTGCAAGCAGTATTTTTGTTGTTACGCTTAAGTGCAGCGTGCTGCATGGGATTTACATAAGTAGTGTCCTGTGGATCTGTTTTTCTCTCAACATATATCAGTTCAAAGCTCTTAACACAAGCTCTTAACTGTTGCATGCTTTGCTGTATTTGAAAAGAAATATGCAGTTATAAGGCTTACTTACTAAGGCGGAAACAGGTTTAGCTTTAACGTTGGTGTTTGTGAACGCTTACTTTTGTGGTGTTAGTGGGAATTCTATTTTAGTTTGGACTTTCCTGGGTAATTTAACATTCCGTGGGGAGCTGACCTTAATAGCACTTTAGCCTTAACTTGTAAAGTGGAGGCTTGGGGTCAGGGGAAATGAAATACTTGTGAACGTGTGCAGGAGAAAACAAGTGAGCGCAAGACAGGGCTTTGCTTGCTTACCATTAAAAATAGCTTAGCATAAAGCAAGTCTGATAGTTTTGATTGCTGTTATTTTATAAACAAAAGCCCGATTTCCATTTGAAAACCAGGGGTCAGTATTGTTTCTTGGAGGCAATGAAGTGAAAAGCAGTGCTGTGGTGAAATACTCGTCTGCCCCACCGCAAGCAGCGTTTGCCCGTCTTCAGGAGAAAACAGACTTGAAGCTTCCACCTGCCAACTGGTTACGTGAGAGCGCGAAGCTGGGACCAGCAGGTACAACCATTCTTGGCAACAACAAAAAAAGTAAACCATTTTCAAGGTAAATAACAGCAGGCTGTGTTTTTTTCCAGGCTTTTATGAATAATTCTAACAGTAAACTTGGACCCTATGTAATTCAAAGTATCGAGTACAGACTTTACCATAGTAACTAGCTATCGCCTTTTCTTAACCATTCTCCCTCTGCTTTTTCATCCTTAGTTCTTACCTGTACGCTATAATCTTGTCTTATCTGTAAATGATGAATGATGCTAATAATGACGTTGATTATTATTTCTTCTAAGTGCATGTTGACCCCTTACCTGACCTCACATTGTTCTCTGGTTGGCTGTTGTCAGTTAGCCAAAATTACAAACTAGACTGGTTCAGCCAGCCAGTCTGCTTTTGATAACAGGTGAAAATACACAAACGTGGTTCCCCTTGAAAGTTATGGACCTGATTTGTAGCTCTTCTGGATCTTTAGAAACTGGAACTGGTTAACTAATGGCAAAAGAAATTTCATAGTCATGTCAAGAAGTGGTGAAATAAGGGGCAAAACGAAAAAGCAGTGTTATTTTTCAGTATGGATGTTTGTTAAATGGCTGAGTTGAGTTCAGAGTGTTTATAAATAGGAGGCTTAAATCATGTGCTGAACAAGCAAATTCATGCCAAATCAACTAGTTATCATTATTTGTTTTAGGAGGTGTACTTTTTTGAGCAGGGTAACATGAGTTTTTCCTGGTTATTTTAAATGTTGTGTGTGTTTGTCAAATGGAGGCTGACAGTTTAACCCCTCTGTCTCTTGTGTTGCTATTAAAAACCTAATAGCAAAAGCATAACTTTGGATGCTTACACATCATGTATTTGGTTGGGTTATAGTCATATCTGGTTTAATTTGAAAGAATGATCTGTGCCTTGAAATATTCTTGTTAAAATACCTTGCAATTTAGAGAAGCCTTAGTGAGGGTAGATAAAGACACAAGGATGTGCTTGTTAAAACATGTAAGCCAGTTTTAGAAAACATAAAAAAGACATAAAATGAAATGACAACTGCTAAAATGAAAGAATTTACCTTGGTTAATGCCTTAAAGAAACTCTTTGGGGGGGGAAACTGTTTTTAGTTAAAAACCAATAAAGTTAAATTCATCTAATTTCCCATAACTGCCATAATTAACACTTTTAATAGTTCTGGTTTTTCTTGATGTGAACAGAACTTAACCTACCTTTTAGAACATCTTGAAGTTGGATCCAAGTACTTCTAATGGCATCTTTGGAAAACTTGCACAGAATGTCAGGATTATTTTGTTACTTAACTTTAGGTCTCATTATACCTGCTAATCTTTAGCTAGAATTTTTGTTCTGATGAAGAAAAAGCTTTCAAAGACTTAAGCTTTGGATTAAATACAAGTTTCTTTACTGTCACACTGCATTTGTCTGAGCTTGTAATATTTTCTAAATAGCTTTGGGATGGCATATGACTTCATTGACTCGGTTGGAAATGATGTCGATGTTGTGTCTGATTCAGAGGTATGTATAACTTTTTAAGCTCCATCATTCAAACTCTTCTGTTGTATAAACCTTATTTTAAGATACTGGCATGGCTTCTGTCAACTTCGTGTCCTTAGAGGAAAAGTAAAGATCCTAAAATGAAACACCGACGGATCACCTAACCTTTGGTCTGTCATTTCAGGGAGTTGTGATCACTGAGTAAGAAATTAATAGATAGAATAATATTTCCTGTGGATTTCTACAGATAATCCTAAGCTAAAATGTGCAGTTCAGTGAATGCAACACATCAGTCTTGCAATGTAGTTGATTTGTGTGTTTGAAATTGGTTATCTTGATGTAAATTATTACTCTAAAGATGACTTTTCCTGTTCTTATCTAGAAGAGATGGCCTTCCTCCAACTTTCTTCTTCTTTCGTTTCCTAACTTTTGCCAGCTTTTTTGGTGCTGTCAATATCTGCAGAATTCAGATAAGGCTATTCAGAAGAGGAAACATTCATGTTTGACACGAGTTTTATTCAGACCTAGATGTCTGTCCAGATTCCTCTGGATATCTGACGAAGTGTTGGTATTCCTGTGGGGAAGACAAAGCTTTTAAAATCCAAACTCTACACTTGCTTTTTTTTTTTGTCACTTTTGATGACACCTGGTAGCGATGATCCAAAGAGAGATCATGTTTAAATGATGTACATGGTTTATACTGACTACTTGGCCTCTTTATCGTTGTCGCTGATGTACTCTGATCTCAAAAAATGCAGCTTCTTGTGGAATGGCCTTAAAATCACTGGCACTATAAGGTTTTATTTGCCTGCCCATGCCTCGCCAATATTAATAGTGCATTCTTTGCTTACGATTTCCTAAGAATTGTTTTGTCTTCCATATAATTATACTGCATTATAATCTGTTCTCTTTTCTTGTGCAAGAACATTAAAAAACTTCTGAAGATACCTTATAGCAAATCACACGTGAGCATGGCAGTGCATCGCATTGGGCGGACGCTTTTGCTGGATGAGCTGGATATCCAGGAACTCTTCATGAGATCATCTCAGGTTAATAATTTGTTTTTTGTTAAGTATGTCAAGTGGTCACAATGCATTATTTCAAGAATAGTGTAACCAGCAAGAAAGCGTGTGTGTATCCGAATTCCTGAGAATTGTATGTGAGATTCTGCAGCAGTCATTTTACCCAAAA
>NW_010163236.1:0-2103 GCF_000695765.1 Mesitornis unicolor | reverse complement strand
TAGATGTTCTCTTGTTGTTTAAGAAGTAAATAATTCTTTGTCTTTATTCTTCGTGTTAAATATATCTTAAGATACATTTGGATTTTGTACCTTTGTAAGGGTTTTATTTATTTACTTATTTTCTTATGAAAATCTTATGCAATGCTTTACAGGGACAGCTTTATTGCAGGGACAGCTTCCATTAACTTCCACTGCTGCGTTTCAATGCTTTACCAACAGTCACTAAGGTTGTAATCCATCGTATTACAAATATCCTAAATGCTTGTTTAGACAACTTGTTGAAGTATCTCAATCTCAGCTTTTAAATGACTGGCCTGTATCATAAATTGTTGCTATATCAACATATCAAAAATATGATTACTTTAAGAAGTATTAGTTTGAAAATAGAGGTTATATTGATTTTCCTTTCCGTTCCTTGACATCTTGACTGTCTGTGTAAAGTACTGTTGCCTTTTTCCTCATGAATCTGACCAGGACCTCTGCTGATATTGCCTCTCCTCTGGACTTCTGTGGCTCTCAGCCGCTTCTATGCAACTGCTGTTGTGGCCTTTTGCTGTTTCTCTCTTCCTAGATCATCCACACCCATATAACTTGTCTCTGTTCTTATTAGGGGCTTCCACACATGCTTTGTGATGTCAGAACTGTCCAGCAGTTCCTCTCCCAAACCTGTCTGTGCTTTCCTCAGCTCTGAGGGACCTGTCAGTAAGTCATGGTTTGAGAGGCAAGTGAAGTATCAGCTACTTAATTTTATGCCCTATTATTATTAAAAATAAGTAAGTTCAAAGCACCATGATCTGTCATCTTCTGTCTGTTCTGGTTTCATCTTCTGCCACTTTGTGGCAATGCAAATGGCCAAGAAGAAGCTGCTGTATCTCTCAGAATAATAATAGTCTTGAAGAAGTATTTGGGAAACTGCTTTTCTCCCTATTGTAGTAAGAGAACAAAGGATTATTCACCAAAATGTTTAAAATTACTTTTTTGAGCATTCAAAAAGTATTTATGTTTCTTTTAAATATAAATCATGGCCTTTCCATACTTGTTTATAACTGCATCTTGTGGTTAAACATGCTGCCTGAGTTGTTTTCAAAAGTACTGATCTTTCTGTTAATAATATATACGTACATAAATAATATGGGTCATGATAATGGTTCTAAATTGTTAGTCCTGTTGTATAATGCAAACACTGTGGTGATGTTACTTCTGATTCCCAGAGAATTCAAGCATATGATTGAGATTCTTTGTGTGCTCCCTGCAACTGGTACTGACTCACACACACACACACACACACCTGGACACTAATACACATTTGGATTGATTCCTTCATGTAACTGGGTTATTTTTGCAAGGATTTACCAGCAAAACCTCAAGTTTGCAATCTGTTCTTGCACACTGTATCTGGTGCTCTTGAAATGGCTGGCAATGTGTATGTGCATATATATATATAAAATATACACAGAAATGCTTAGTGTGTCGTTGATTCCATTTTCTTATTCTGCAACTGCTGTAAACAGTACAATCTCACAGTTCTTCCTAGCAGACTGGGAAGAGATCCTCTTGTGTTCCTCTAAGGCTTGCTGATTTTTAGATATACTGAAACATTTGATTATTCACCTGTGGTACTTTATTGGCTTTTGTAAACACTTCAAATATCATCATGTTTTATCTTTCAGTTATGTCTGCAATCCCAGGAAGCTAAATAGTAAAGAGTTTTCCTGTTATTTTCTGTATTTCTGTTAGAATCCATTACCTCAGCCTTATACAAAATGATACTTTAGTGGTCTGCAGCATAATAAATCTCTGTACTTGGAAAATACTAAAGTAAAACACAGGGCTTGTGATTTATGTTATTTCTTATTTCTTTTCTTGTAATTCTTGTGTGCATACATCTGTATGCTGTAATTGCATTGCTGCACTGAGTGCTGTCCTGCCATGCTCACAGTTGTATGTTCTTTTTGGTTTGCTTTTCCTCGAAAAGAATCTGAATTTTGAGAAGTTTATAATACTGCATCTTTGTAGAATGCCAGAGGTTGCAAGGAAAGCCCAGAACACACTGTGAGTCATGCTGAGAAGTTGATACTTCCCCGCATCCTTCTGTTGTAATCA
>NW_010163235.1:114923-126366 GCF_000695765.1 Mesitornis unicolor | reverse complement strand
CAAACCAAACCAAACCACAATAAAATAGCAAAGGCCCAGGAGGGCAGTGGGGATGCTGTGGTTTAGGCTGTAGCCCACCCTCAGCCTGGGGCCACCCACCGGGACACCAGCGCCCCAGCACCCAGCTCATCCAAAACCAGCGCTTCCCCCCCATATTCCTTCAGATCCCGTTCAATAAACCCCACCAAAGAGCCCAATCTCACTGCAGGAAAAAAAAAAAAGGAGGAAAAATAATTAAAAAGCAGCCTGTACTCCAGCCCCTGTTGATTGTGGCTGTGCAGGTTCACTATCTGCTCCCGGCAGGCAGGGGCAAATTTGCATTTTTAAGCACGGTGTGAGGCTGCACAAAGCACCCGAGAGGAGCCAGAGCTGGGGACGGGCACCCCTGTGCCCCCCTCCCCACTCCGATGGTGGCACCTTCCCTGAACCTCGTGTGACCCTTAAGAATGATGCGCTCTTAAAAATAATAATATCAGAATGCTTAAAGCATCCGACCCCTTCGTGCAACAGAGAGAGCAGGGAGGGACGGTGAAAAGTAGGAATGTTCCTCTGCTGAGGTCGGCCCCAGCTGTGCCTCACTTTCCTCCCAGCCGTGCCTCAGTTTCCCCAGTCGTGCCTCAGTTTCCCTTCAGCCGTGCCTCAGTTTCCTCCAGCTCTGCCTCAGTTTCCCCCAGCTGTGCCTCAGTTTCCCCTCAGCCGTGCCTCAGTTCACCCAGCTGTGCCTCAGTTTCCCTAAGCTGTGGCTCAATTTCCCCTCAGCCATGCCTTGGTTCCCCCCAGCCGTGCCTCAGTACCCCAAGCTGTGCCTCAGTTTCCCCCCGCCCGTGCCTCAGTTCCCCCAGCTGTGCCTCAGTTTCCCTAAGCTGTGGCTCAATTTCCCCTCAGCCATGCCTTGGTTCCCCCCAGCCGTGCCTCAGTACCCCAAGCTGTGCCTCAGTTTCCCCCCGCCCGTGCCTCAGTTCCCCCAGCTGTGCCTCAGTTTCCCTCAGCCGTGCCTCAGTTTCCCCTGCCTTCTCCTCAACCCCCCATCACCTCCCCATCATTTTCTCGTGCCTTAGGTGCTCTCTCCACCAACACCAGGGCCCCTTTTCCCAGTCCCACCTCCTGTGCTCCTCTTGGGCTGCCCCCAGCCATGTCCCCTCCCCAGGATGGGACTATGCAGCCAGGGACAGGGACCCCAAAACCCGAGGAGGGGGCTGCGCAGGACCCCTATGCTTTGCCATTTCCGCTTTCAGCCCTCGTGGGGCTGCCCCACATTGCAGGGGCTGGGGGATATTCCCGACAGCAGGAGAGATTCATTTTCCGGGAATACAAGCGATGCCAAGAGCCTCTCCTCAATCACCTCCCCCCCCCCAAATGGGAAGTTTAATTAAGGCAGGACCCGCGCTGCCCCCCCTCGCTGTTGACATTAACTGGGCAGGATTTGCACAGCAGCCGGGATAATTACTTTGGTAATTGCGCTGTTATTTCTATTTTGGCTTGGCTCAGAGCAGATTCCTCTCTGGCATGGACCAGGGATGCTGCCTGCTCCACATCCAGCTGAGGATGGGCTTCCCGAGGTTTGGGGTCCGTCACATCCCTAACTTTTTGGAGGCCTCCTGCTTTGTGTTGGGAAGTCGTTCCCCTCCTCCAGCCGTGGGTCCTTCCGTGCTGCCAAAATATTCCCACAGGGAGAGGGGCTGGGGCTGCATCTCCCTGGGGTGGGGAGCAGTTGTGAATCCCTGAAACACTCTGTTTTCCAGGAATTCCCCAGCATTTTTCATGGATGGTGGGACCTGAGCCCATCCAGGAAGTTTTCAGGGCTTTCCATTAACACTGGGGCCTTTCCAGGGTTTCTCTGCCCTTTCCAGGAATTTCCAGTAGCTTCCTATAAATTCCCAGCTCCAGAGCTGGTTTCCAACCCCTGGGACCCTGCACACCGTGGATCACAGCTCCAGCGAGGCAATGGTTGGGGCAGCAGAGCTCCAAAGCACCACAGCACCGGAGGGGTTGGCGGCGTGCCTCAGTTTCCCCAGTTGTCTGTGACCCCAAGGCACCTAACAACTGGAAAGCCGTCAGTGAGCGGCTGCTGCACATCCAAAAAACTCCCTGTAAATAAACCCAAAGCACCCTTGGGTGATGGAGAGGGTGGTGGGCAGTGATGAGGGGGCTCCATCGCAGCCAGGGCACATGGCTGCTCCCCTAAATCTGCTCTGGGTTTTCATTCACACACCTCAGTAAAGACGTTACTGAGCCGACACCAGGAGAGACAGCTCCGGTTTAAGCAGCGCCGCATTTTAAATAATCCTGGCTGCTTCCCGTAAGGTAACGACGCTCATTTGCGGTTCATCGACTCGGTGCCCCAGGGAATCACTTCTCGCAGATGCTCCCGCCCTGGCGATGGGATTGCGCCCAGGGCAGCGCCGGGAGGGGACGGACACACCGGACTTGTCCTCGGCTCCAGCCCATGGGACCCCCCTGTGCCCAGTGATGCCACATTCCCTCTGGGCTGGCAAAGCAGGCTCCCACGGTGATGGAGAGGGAGAAAGCACCTCCCAAATACTTGGTTTTGGAGGGACAGCCGAGCCCTTGGGGTCTCCGCACTCCTGGGGTCAAACGTGGAGTGATTTCTGGTACCAGTCCAGGGAAAAATGAAGCATTTTGGCCACGCAGGGTCCTCGTTCCTTGCAAATTTGCTGGTTTATGGTGCTGTTTTGTTTCTTTACTGGGAAGCTGAAGAAGGAGCTGATCCACAGGATGGGAACCTCCCATGGTGGGAGAAACCAGCTCAGCATCAAGGGACAAATGGCTTAAACTGGGAGGCAACTGGGAAGACCACACCAAGGATGGAAACAGCTTCTCTGCCATGACCCCACACAACAGGGACAGGACACAGAGCTCCCCTGGGAAATGGCTCCCTCCAT
Organism: Mesitornis unicolor; assembly: GCF_000695765.1. Lineage (NCBI taxonomy): Eukaryota > Metazoa > Chordata > Aves > Mesitornithiformes > Mesitornithidae > Mesitornis > Mesitornis unicolor. Next base: position 123,463 of record NW_010163235.1, on the reverse strand, counting down.
CTGTGCCTCAGTTTACCTTGGCACGGCTGCGTCATTACCGCCCTGGGAGGCCTGTGACTACGCGCGCTCAGCGCCACGGACTCAAATGCAGCCTCATTAATGAAGACATATGCTAATCAATGAAATTGCTGCTGCGTAATTAATCACAGCCAATTTTCACACCCTCTCTTTCCCCCTCCATGGATTTTCAGGGTTTAATTCTGCCCTTTAGGACAGATAAACCAGCCCACCTTCAAGGAAACAACCCCCTTCCTTGGCCTCAGATCCCCCCAACTTTGTCAAACTGGACCAAACTGGGATGAACTCTGTTGCTTACTGGGGGCTGATGTCCCAGCATGAGAGGATGCTTTTGCCCCCCACCCTTCTGACCTTTGGGGGTTTGGGGTCTTTTGGCTCCCATTGAAAGCAGGAGGTGCCCAGGGCCTCAGGAAGAGTAATTGGAGGCAGCATAGATCACCCTAACGACCGCAAATCCAATTAGCCAAGGGTTAAGCACTCGGCTGATGAGAACCAGGGGTTCAAAGTGCTGAGGCAGCAGAAGCTCTGCGCTGATCGATGCCGTGTAAATAATATTGCTTGCTCCTGGGAGCCCAATTCTTCCTGTTTCAACAGGGAAATACACTTTGCCCGACAGGCCCTGGCCAAACAGATTAACAAACATAGCCCCCAATTTGGGCAAGGTGGGGTGCGTGGAGGCACCACCTTTCCCAGCACATACAGTTAAATAAAACAAGGAATAACCGCATCCATCCCTCAGCTCTGCCCCCGCTTCTCCTGATCACTCATGGCTGAAGCACCGAAACACTCCAGGAGAAAAAGGACAGAAAAAGCCACACTCAGAAATAAAAATATTTCCTTTTGACATGTTTTCTTGGCTTGCCATACGCCGCTTCGATCTTTTGATCTGGAGCTTCTTCCCCCCTGACGCATCCTTTGATTGTGCTTATTTATTTTATGCCTTAAAAAGCTGGAAATCAACCCAAGCCCTTTGGATTTTGACTGGAGCAGAGCAGGAGCACAGATGATGTCTCTGGAAAATGATTTTTGTTTGTTTGTTTGGTTTTTTCTCTACAGAACTGGGAAGAAGAAAATTCCCAAATAAATCTGCTGTTGGCACAGCTGAGAAAGAAGACATTGAGTGTGTGAGGCTCTCTGGGGAGTTTGGCCTTGGCTCAGCTCTACCAACAGCTAAAGATGCCACAAAATACTCCTGATAAAAGCTGGGAGCCATCGGGTGCAAGGGCAGGGCCCTGGGTGCTTGGCAGAAGGAGGATGGAGAAGCAGCCCTGAAGCTGAAATGAGTCCCTCCAGAAGGGAAATGATCCCATTTCGGGGCAGATTTCAAGGATTCGGTCTCTCATTCTGGTTTGGGGGGATGAAGACTCAGTGGGGAAAGCCACTCATCAAATACTCACCTTGCTGCTGGATTCTCCCTCTTCCTCCCATCAAACTGGGCTTTTCAGGATCTCTGTAACTCACAGGCTTATTTTGTTGCTGAGATATTTCCTCCTGGTATTTTGCTGGGTTTTGGCTGGCTGGGATCATACGGACACAGCCTGGGAGGGACCGGGCAGCGTTTGTCTGGTGGCTCTGAGCCTGCATAAGGAGCAGCATCGGTCAGCGCCGCTTCAATCAGGCTAAATAAAAGTCGAGGACTTGGGAAGCATTGGAGGACAAAGCGAGAGAGATGAAGCAGGGCTTCCCAGGATTGGCAGCACCAAGTTCAGTGCCATTGCACCAAGAAATGGCATTTTTGGTCCCAGCGCAGCCGATGCCATCGCCTTGCACAGCTCTGCCCCCGTCAGCAGCTCCTGAAAGCAATCAAACCATTTCCTTAGTGTTTCAAAGCCAGCGTCGCTGTGGCTGTCAGGTAGCTGCTTTATACCCGGTTTGTTTTCTCTCCTCACTCAAAACATTCACAATACGTTTCAAATCACCGCAGTGCATACACATTTACCGAGTCCTCTCTCTATTCCCTGTTTTGTTTTTACTGTATTTAGGCTTTGCATTGCAGGGAGAAGCAAAACCTCTCTGGGGCAGCTTCCCTGGGCTCTTACCACTCGATTCCCAGCTGAAAGCTGTGATTGAAGAGACACGGGAAGTGTAAAACCTGCCCTTTTGGGGCTGGGGCATCTCTGAAGCCCTCAGCTCCCTTCTGGGGGGTCATGGAGTTACTGGGCACCCATTGCCGTGGTGCTGGGATGCTCCATCCTGCTCCTCCATGGCCCTGCCAGTCGTTCCGCAGCCAAGGAACGTTGTGTTTCCCACCTCACTGCTGCAGAGATGGCAAATTTCCTCTGTAATCAGGTTCACAGAATCACAGAATCGCTCAGTTGGAAAAGCCCTCTGAGATCATCACGTCCAACCGCTCCTGTCTACCCCCTAAACCATATCCCTAAGTACCTCATCTACCCGCTCTTTAAACACATCCAGGGATGGGGACTCCACCACCTCCCTGGGCAGCCTGTTCCAGCTTCTGACGACCCTCTCAGTAAAGAACTTCCTCCTTATCTCTAACCTGAACCTCCCTTGGCACAGCTTGGTGCCGTTTCCCCTTGTTCTATCCCCATCACCTGGGAGAAGAGACCAGCACCCACCTCTCTACAAGCTCCCTTGAGGCAGTTGGAGGTGGTGATGAGGTCTCCCCTCAGCCTTCTCTTCTCCAGGCTAAACAAGCCCAGTTCCCTCAGCCGCTCCTCATCAGGCTTGTTCTCCAGAGCCCTCCCCATCCTTGTGGCTCTTCTCTGAACACGCTCCAAAATGTTGTGACTTCTTCCTTTTCTTCCCCCTCTTAAAAACCACAGTGTTTCAGAAATACGACTGGTGGGGTTTGTTTTTTTTTCCCCAAAGCGCATGGCAGAGGACACAGAGGCCACCAGGAGGGGCGGTGGCATCGCAGGCTCTGAACCTTCCTCCCCAGCAGAGAGAGGACCCTCAGGACCCAAACTGGAAAAGAACCAGCCCCGCTGGTGCATAGAGGCTGTGCTACATCCCACAAGTGCCCTTGATTGCAGTTTTTGCTGATCAATGGTGAAGAAATCCACCTCCTTCCTCATTTCTGACCTCCAGGCCCTATCTTGGATACCCCACAGCTCTGCAGATGCTGTCCCTGCCCACGCTGCAAAGCCCCTGGGGCCCAGCCTGTACTCTCTGCACCCATAAATCTGGGTTAAATCCCAAAAAAAAGGGAGCAAAAACCCTCTTCCCCCTCCTGGACCATAGCACACAGAGACCTGTCCGGCCTCCACAGGCCCTGGTGCTGTGTAACGCAGTGCGGGATGGATCCACACTGGCTGGGAGGAGCTCCAGCCCTTTTTCTCTCTTATTTTTCCTCTCCTTTCCCCCCTCTTTCACTCCCAGCACCATGTGATCTATGGCGAGATAACAGCCTCAATTGCTCCAAATTGCTTATTGAGGACTCTGTGGTAAATCAATGATTTTAAATGGGATCACAGAACAGCAATCCCAACACCAGCGGAATTAAAAAAAACCCCATAAACGGAGGATGAGCGCGGGGATGGTTGCACCGAGGTGATGGGCACCAGCACCACCACTGAGGGGTACAGGGAACAGGATGCAGCCCACACGCCTGGAGACCTGCCCGGGTAAAGGCAATGAAAGTCTTGGGCGTTGCAATTAAAACCGGGCTCAGCATCACTCCTGGGACAGGACCCACAGCGCTGGACTCCTTACAGCAAGGCCCTGCCCTTCCTTGCCCAGAGCGGGGAAACTAAGGCACAGGTGAATGGGTCTCCCCCATCCTCCATGGGCTCTGTGGCCACAAATTGGGTTAAAAGCCCCCCACGTGTGCGTGCGGGTCCCTGCGCACCGTCCACGTCCCAGCAGTGTTTGCAGACAAGGCCAAGCCTCCACCAAAGCCATTACTCACCCCCTCCAAATTGAATTTCTGGGTGAAAACGCCCCCAGCCCCCTCAGAACAAACCGCGTGTTGGTCGCTACCGAAGCACATGAGTTATCGTGTCCTTAAATAGCCATTTTCTTGCTTTTAAGCACTCAGGTTCCCGCAGCGTGAGCAGAAATGCTGTCACTTAGCAACCTCCCCAGTTTGGAGGCGCGAGGGGCGGTGGTGATGGGGTTTTTGTCCGTCTTCTCCTGGAATTTCCATCACAGAATTTCTGCCTGCGCATCTGTGAGGAGAGACAAAAATGAAGACGCAGGCAAAAACGAAGGTCCCGTTAGACACGTCGATAAGCGGGTGAATGAGCGCTCCTCCCGCCAGGTTTCCCTCTGCCCCTTGATTAATGAATTTCATTTACTGCATTAACAGCCACAGCTGCATCTGCGTGGGCAAGGATGCAGCAGCCAAAGCCAAGTAGAGAGATGCAATGGATGGATGAAGGGATGGGTGGATAGATGGGCTTTTTGTAGGCACTATGTCCCACCTGGCAGAAAATGCAGCAGTTTGGTGGGAATCCCTCACACCTTTCAGCGATGGGATGAAGAGAGACCTACAAAATCACAGGGCAAGTTTTCTGTTGCTGTCTGTGGTTGTTTCCTATCCCTGCCACCCAGACCTGGAGCATTTTGGTTCGTACGAGGCTGTTGTAAAATGATGGGAAGAGGCAGAGTTGGGCCTGACGTGTCAAAACCCAAGAGCAGGCTCTGCAGCAGGTTGTGGTAGTTTTAGGGGGTGGGTGGGTAGGTGAATTAACTTCAATTGTCTGCATGGTGGGATAAAACATGGATTATTTAAACACTTAGAAAGTCAGAGTGCCTTGCATGGGCATGGGGTGGGTTTGGGACAGGAAAGAGAAGTTGAATGGAGCTCAGGCTCAAGGCTGAGGCTGTCACTGCAGCCCTGGGAGGGACACTTGGGTTCTGCCACATCCCTGGGACACTGCAGAAATGGGGCAGAAACCACCTGGTTTGCAGGGTGCGGGGTAAGGGGGGACGAGGAGAAGACCTTCACTCCCATCACTTCTTCCCTCCCCGCTCTGCTCCCCCTTGGTTGCAGGGTCCCACTCGGACACAGCCCAGGGGGAGCCAGCTCAGCCCCGCTGTGTCCACAACACAGCCCCTACCCCGCTTGAACAGAGCCCTTGTTAAATACAGTGAGCAAAATGCCACCGGCCTTTCACATGCAGCTGGAACGGGCACGGCCGCAGAGCACCATCGGTGTCTTTTATGCGGCTGCTACAAAACATTCCCAAGAATTAATTGTTGCTTATTTTGGAGGCGAGAGCTCGCCCATTACGCACACCGTGCAATTAGCTGTATTGAAAAAGCTCTCTGCGGGGCTGGATTCAGCAAACCTGGCCCACCCCGACGCGCGGTTAAGCCCATGATTAACTTTAAGCGGGTCCTTCTGTCTCGCTGACTCCAGACCAGGCGCACACCTCACTCTGCCGCTTATTCTGCACTTGATTTATTGACCGACTTATTTAAAAACGTAACGTGGCACTGGTGACGGTTTCAGCCTCGGGGACCCGTCCAAGAATAATTTTTATGAACAGAGACGGAGGCAAAGAAGCCGACTGAGTTATAAACTGGCGTTAGGAAGCCGTCGGCACCGTGGTTTTCATGGGGCGGCTGCATGCGGAGATCTCAGCGTGGGCACACGCGAGCCTTCTCGTGCAGCACCGCAAGCCTATTTGCAGTTTCCCTGCTCTCCAGGGTGGTTTTTCCTATAGGAAACTGGTGCAAGACCTTAAAGAGGGGACTGGAGGGGGTGGCAGTGATCAGAGCATCCTTGTGAGGAGGGGGTCCCACCATGGGTTCATCCCAATCGCTACGGGAAACTTCCCCCCCACTGAGCTGCTGCCCACACTGGGGACAAAGCGAGCAAAGCTTCTCCTCACTCTGCTGCTCTTCCCGTCTGTAAATACCCAGAGATAGCAGCCGTAAAAGTACCTTAGAGAGACGGCAGCGGTAAAATTACATCAAGCCTAGGGGCTTAAACTGATTGAAGGCTCCGATTCCCGAGCTGATACAGCCAAAGCAGCGGCAGCGCCGGGGCACCGCGCAGCCGGTGGAGTTTGATCGGGTTTTGCCCTTCTAACTGGCCAGACAGTTGGAAAAAAACACCCCACGAATATTTTGGGGTCATTTTCAGGAGTGTGGTGACGGGGTGGGAGGGATGCGTTAGCCAGAGGCAAAAGTCTTGGAGATTTTCTGTGCAAGCAACTGTTGCTGGAAAATAAAATAGGGTTTAACCTTGGTGTGGTGGCTTCTGGGCCTTTTGGAGGCTTCTGCATTGGGTTGGGAAAGGTGATGGTGGTGCTGGGGCTGCTGCTGCTGGGACGGAGAGGGAGATGGCAAGGGCACAGCTCAAATACATGTATTATCTTTAAAAAAAATAATAATAATTTAAAAACTACTTCTGCACACCTCCTCCCTGTTAATTTCCAGCCTCCCTGTCCCTTCCCAGGGGTGGCATCACATCCCCATTCCACATGGAGCATCCTGACCATCCCCATCCCACATGGAGCATCCTGACCCAGGTCATGGAGGGGCTTAGCCCCGCAGGACCCCGATCCGACAGCCATGATGCAATGGGGTGTATCGCCTCTGACCTGCCCTGGTGCCTCTAATTACAATTAATGGCCATGCCTGTGATCTGCTTGACTTTTACCCCACACCTCGGCCTGTCCTGCCCCGGCGTGGTAAGGACAGCACTGACACCAAGGATCGATCACGGTGGCCATGGCTATGGCTGGGGGCTGGAAAGAGGGGAGGGAGGGGAGGGCTGGCTTCGCTCTGCAGCAGGAACATCCCTAGGGGATGCAGGGAAATGTGCCAGAAAGATCCCTAAGCCTCTTCAATTACTCCTGATGCACCTTCACTGCGCTTGCTGAGGGAGGGGACAGGGCAGTTTGATCCCAAACCTAAAGGGCAAAGTCTTGATTGATTTGAGCTGTAAAGCCTCCAAACCTTCTTGTCCCTCCTGGCTGCAGAAGTCTGGCCATCAGAGGGATGACACTTCCCCTGCGAGAGATGGCAGGAGGGGGAGCAGGACACAGGTTGACACCCCACCATCGATGGAGTCACACCTTGAACCCCTGCCCCAGGGCAGAGCCTGCCCTGATCCGCTCCAGAGACCCCCCCTGCTCCTGGGGCCTTCGTAAGGACAAGAGAAGGCATTTGGGGGTTTTGTGCCCAGCTCCATGGATGGGCTTTGGCAGCAAAAGCCACCCAAGAGCCCACCCTGTCCCCCCAATCCCAGCTCGCCCCATCACGAGGGAAGGGAAAGCAAGGAGAGTGCAAGGGCAAAGTGCAAACTGACCTCTTTTGGTGATTTCAAACAGTGTTACTCAGTCTCTGCTCCTTTCAGTGTCACCTTCCAGGGAGGAGGATGCAGCTCGGGAAGGGGAGCCTGAATTTGGTACCAGGGTGGGATAACGCCAGGACTGGTTCACTCAGAGCAGCCCCAGCTCATTTCTGAAATAGTTCCTGGCGTCGTAACGAAGTACACGGTTCTGCTGGACTTCAACAACACAGACATGGCAATATGCTAATGAATGCTGATTTAAATTTGATGGAAGCCGGGAAGAATCGTCCCAGAATGTATTAATTAGTGCGATTATGAGGTGTTTGAAAAATGAAATGCAAAGTGGAGGCTGTAAGGAGGACAGGTATTGGAGGGAGAGCCTTTGAAGCTCTCCCCAGGGAGATGTGCCTGGATTCGCACACCGAGGCTGCTCCTCACCTTGTGCTGCGGCACCTTTCCCGTGGCCACCATGAGCCCAAGCCCTGGCCATGCTTCCGCCACACAGCCCCAGGCATCCCATGGCTCCATTTGTTGGGGTGCAATGGGGCTGCAGGGTGGGAATTGCCAGGGCCCGGCTCTTCTCCCGGCACTGCAAAACTCCAGTTTGCTGTAAACACAGCGGCAGGTCCCGAAATCCCTTCCCTCCTTGCCCAACACCTCCCGGGGGGGAGTGGGACGAGCAGGGTCGGTGCCGGCAGGGCAGGCTTGCATTTCCCCTGCGGAGGAATGGGTTTTCAAAGCGAGCTGCCAGGCAGCCCTGGCCGCTTTCCTCCTTGCTTGCTGTTCATTATTGATGTTATTTTACCCCCAGTATTCCTGGCTGCCCGCTCCCCCTTGCAGTTCCCCAGATCTCACAACGTGCACCAGACTCACTCTGCAATCCCCAAACCGGGGCTGGCGCTTCCTCCCTCTGGTAAATTCTTACACTTTGTGTCTTTCCTGTGAAGCTCTCTGTTTAATTCATATTTATCCCAACACTCTGGGTGTTTTTCCCCCTCATTTTCAGACAATGCCTACAAAAGGCATTTGTAAAAGGCATCTCCTTGTTCTGGAGAACAAGCCTGATGAGGAGCGGCTGAGGGAACTGGGCTTGTTCAGCCTGGAGAAGAGAAGGCTGAGGGGAGACCTCATCACCACCTACAACTGCCTCAAGGGAGGTTGTGGAGAGGTGGGTGCTGGGCTCTTCTCCCAGGTGATGGGGGATAGAACAAGGGGAAACGGCACCAAGCTGTGCCAAGGGAGGTTCAGGTTAGAGATAAGGAGGAAGTTCTTTACTGAGAGGGTCGTCAGAAGCTGGCACAGGCTGGGGCGG